>NC_058130.1:675609328-675629781 GCF_016433145.1 Gracilinanus agilis
TTCCACTGGTTTTGTCATGTGTCCTTGATCAAGACCTATTTCCAAATTGTTGATAGTTGCATTGGTGTGGTAGTTTCGAGTCTACATCCCCAATCATGTCCGCCTCAACCCATGTGTTCAAGCAGTTGTTTTTCTTCTGTTTCAACTCCTGTAGTTCTTCCTCTGAATGTGGGTAGCGTTCTTTACCATAAATCCCTCAGAGCTGTCCTGTGTCATTGCATTGTGCTGGTACAGAAGTCTATTACATTCGATTTTACCATAGTATATCAGTCTCTGTGTACAATGTTCTTCTGGCTCTACTCCTTTTGCTCTGCATCAATTCCTGGAGGTCTTTCCAGTTCACATGGAATTCCTCCAGTTTGTTATTCCTTTGAGCACAATAGTATTCCATCACCAGTATATACCACAATTTGTTCAGCCATTCCCCAATTGAAAGGTAAACCCTCATTTTCCAGTGCTACATATTTTGTTGTTTCCCCGAGTATCTTATATTTTTATACCATGCCTTGCCCAAAACAGATGCATTATGTTTGTATTGACTAAATTTGGTATTGAATAAATTGATGAAATGCAAATGGGGAAAAATTACATCGACCTGTTTTTTAAGACTAAAGATCAACCAGGAGCATATGCTACACTAGCCTGGGGACTAAAAAAAAGTCCTCATAAAAACCTTGTCGTTCAGTCACCTCCAACTCTTTAAGACCCTAATTGTAATCTTCTTGGCAAAGACAGTGGATTGCCTTGCCATTTTCTCCTCCAGATCATTTTTATATGAGGAAATTGTGGCAAGTAGAGCTAAGTGTCTTGCCCAGGTCATACAGCTTAAAACTGTCCGAAACTATATTTGAACTTGGTTCTATCCTGAATCCAGGTCCAGCACTTAATCCACTATGCCTATCTATTTTACTTTATCAAGAGGGGATCTCAATAATAAAGGCCCTCAATTATAGGCCCTTATTATTACTTCTTTGGTTCACAGGACCTATATCAGAGTGGTGAACTATGCAGTTGGGAAGGGAGAAATGACAAGCTCTAGCAACAAACTGGATGTATGAGCTGAGCAGTTGAGGATGACACTGAGGTGTTGAGCTTTGGTGACTGGGAAGGAAGGAAATAGTAATTTTTGAAGAGGAGAGGGTTTGGTGGTGGTAGTGATGGCAGAGAGAAGTCTGTTTTAGCTATATTAAGTTTGAAATTTCTGCAAGATATCTAGCACAAGATGTCCAATAAGCAGTTGGTGATGTAAGATTGGAAGTCAGAAGAGAGGTTAGGGCCAGATTATTAGATCTAAGAATTATTTGCAGAAAGATGATAATTGAAGCCATTGGTACTAATGGGATCATCTAGCAAGGTGGTGTAGAAGGAAAAAAGAAGACGACATGCCAGTTTATGTATAGAATAGACTGTCTAATGGAGTATAATAAAGTATAATAGGGTTGGAAAGGCATTCTGCATCTAGACTGTGAACTGATTTAAATACTAAACAGAGTAGTTTGCATTTTATTCTAAAAATAGTGGGGAGCTACTCAAGTTTCTTGAAGTGGATAGTGACATGATCAGGCCTATACACACACACACACACACACACACACACACACACACACACAGTTTTGGGATGTCAATTTGGCAGCTGTGTGAATGGATTGAGGAGTGGGGAGAGGGATGGATGTAGACAGACCAGTTGGAGATTATTACACTAATCTTGGCAGAGGTGATGAAAGTCTCTTAAATCACTCAATGAACTTTATGGGGGTATTATAGTTAATAGTCTAATGATTCTTGTTTTTAATAAAGAATTTGAAATAAAATTATAATACACATAGGAGAGATTACAAACCAAGTCATAAGTATGAATGGGTTTGTCAACTGCTTTCTTTGACAGAAGCAAACAGCTTGTCATATCTCAATAGGCCCTAAAGGCATCATTCTAACATAATGAATGTATATCAGCTCTGCAAAGGTTGTGGAATATAAGGGGATATTCCGTGAAAGGACAAGCTAAATCCTGCATACTTCAGTAATCACTGTCATCCAACAATAAAGCCACACTTATAAAATACTGAGCAATTCACCTCACTTTCCTCACAACAGGCCAGTGAAGGCAATATGAGAATTTCTGTTCTCATTTGACAAATGATGACTATGAAGTTCAGGGAGAAGAAGTGGCTTAACCATAATTTCATGGCTAGTATAATGAATAAGAGGCTGTAGCTAGTAATAATAGAAGGAGGAGCTAGCTATAGAGAGGAATGTATGGGCCAGTACCAGGGCTGGGCTTGAAATCGAATATATATGAATCAAGGATCCAGCACTCAGGCTAACAGAGAGACAGAAAAACTTTTTCTTGCTAGGCACCAAACTGCTTTAAGATGAATATTCTATATCCCCTATCCTGATGAGGAAGTGGCTTCCTATTGGTGTATATAGAAGTTTGATAGGAAGGGAGTATGGCACTTCCTTTCCAACAGTAATGGAGTTTATCCCTGCTGCAGCTCTTCAGAATCTTCATGTAGCTGTCCCTGCTTGGCCTTAGATGGGGTAGGCAATAACTACAAAGTTTTTAGATTAAACCTAAGGGGTTTATTGATAAATGGAGTGTAGGTGATAGGGTATTAGAAAGAGGGTTAGGTAAAACTAAGAACTAAGGACAGATGATTTCTTAGACTTAAGATGCTATATGGTCTTTCCTGAATGCCCCTCTGCTGACCCAGGGCAGAAAACCCTTGGTCAGAATGATGTGGTCTCTTTGGTAATAAATAAAATTATTCTTTGGCTAAAGGTTGGTTTGGTTTGCCAGATGAGATGTTAGTATTGTCCTAACAGAATTACTTTGACCCTATTCTAGCCTAAATCTACCCACATTCCTGCTCCCACCTCCCTGGATCCCAAAGAGGTATAAGGGCAAAGTGAGAAGTGAAGTAGGTCAGGGTCTACCAGCTCTTTATATACCCTGGCTTCCAACTAACTGCCAGGTGGCACCAGCCACCTGGCTTATGCCAAGTTCCACATTCTAACTGGGGCAAACTGCCAAGTTGCCCCATGCAAATATATTCCATATTACACTAGTAAGTAAAGAAGCTGGGACTCAAATATATCTCATGGTTCCCAGACATACATATCCTGCTATACCACAGTTGATATCTATAATCAGCATGGGATTTCAAGTTCTGGAAACTTTACATAAAATCCCATTTCTCTCAATGAAGACTCCTCAAAGGAACATTCAACATTCTTACCCCAGCCCCCGATTTAGCAAACTCACAATCAACAAAATAATGGAAAAGTATGTAAATAAATCAGAATTAGCAATAGCAAAATTCCAGCATATAAAAAGATACATGTAATAAGATTAGTATAAAAAGATCTAGGGGAAAGAAACAAACCCTGCTTAGTGGAAGGAGGGTAGGAGAGAAAAAGAGATCATACCTAGATCTCTTGTCAATGGTGGAAAAGCCTATTTCCACTGCTGATATTTCTCTCATGGTGTTGTTTATTGATGCCCAGTACTTAACTGCCCACACAAAGCATGTTCTCTCTCCACAGAGCCAACTAGGAGCTAAGAGGTGTAGTGGATGGACACTGGGGCTGGAATCAAGAAGGACTGAGTTCAAATCTAGTCTTACACATAGGGAGATCATTTCAAGCATAAGATACAGCCAGAGAAAATGCCTAGACCTGAGAGATGCAGCGTCTTATTTGTGAAACTTGGAGGCCAGAATCACTAGATCAAAGAATATTTGTCAGGGGATAATTGGTAAGACTAGAAAAACAGGAGATGGCTTGGTTATGAAAGACTGAATACCAATCAGAGGATTTTGTGTTTGATCCTAGAGGCAATAAAGAACCACTGGAGTCTGTTG
Organism: Gracilinanus agilis; assembly: GCF_016433145.1. Classification (NCBI taxonomy): domain Eukaryota; kingdom Metazoa; phylum Chordata; class Mammalia; order Didelphimorphia; family Didelphidae; genus Gracilinanus; species Gracilinanus agilis. The sequence goes on from NC_058130.1 coordinate 675,613,192, forward strand.
AATAAAGAGGCAATATGATCAGACTTGCATTTTAGGAAAATCACATTAGTGGATGAATGGAGGATTGACTGGAGTGGGGAAAGATTTAAGGCAGGCAGACACCCAGCAGGCTACTGCAATAGTCTAGACATGAAATGATAATGGCTGAACTAGAGTGTTGACATTTTTAGAAGAGAAAAGGGAGCACATCTGAGATATGTTGCAAAGGCCTTGGCAACAGATTGCATATGGGGGTGGTGAGAAATAATGAGGAGGCAAGTATGACTTTGAGGTTGTGGTCCTGTGGGACTGGGATAATGATAATTTCTGCCACATAATAAGGATGATAGGAGAGGAGGAAGGTTAAGGGGAAAGATAATGAGTTTCATTTTGGATGTGTTGAGTTTAAGATGACTACTAGACACCAGTTCATAATGTCTGAAAGACAGCTGGAGATGTGAGATTGGAGGTCTCTACAGAGCTTGAGGCATGAAATAAGCAAAGGGACTTAACATCTGCCAATCAAGGGTGCCAAACACAACAAGGATCACACCCACAACCCCACAAGTAAAAGGACTAACTAGATACACTGGGAAACCACACAAGGGATGTGGAGAATGGGAATGGGTAGTGGCAGAGTAAACACACAAGTTGGGTAACTGTCAGTAGACAGTTTAACAGTCCACCCCACTAGCCAGGGAAACTAGGTTTGAAAAGGTAACTCATTGTGGGCTCTTGTTGGAGTAGAGGAAACACAGGAAGTATATGGAAAACAGTTTAATGATGAGTTTAAGAGGTAGGTGATAAGGGGAAAAGGTTACACTAGATCTAATCAGCTATGGATGAACTCAAAGGGCTGATAGGTGGACACTCTAACAGTAACACAGGCTGTCAGAACAAGCCTGGCTGGTCAGAAGGGGTTAAGGATTTCCCACTGATGAGTCCTCATCAGCTCCTCAGGACCTCAGGTATCACAGCAATTAAATCCAAAGGGCAATAAAGTCAGGGAGATAAAATAGTTTGCATGTCCACCATACAAGAACTAAATTCAATGCTCAACCTGAGCTTCTTTCATTGGACACATGGTTTCTTGCTGGAGACAATCCACTTTTCCTAGCTCTTCACTCAGACAGCTAAGCCAAGCAACCTAACTGCCATTAGTCACCAGAGTCACTCAGGAAAAACACCCTTCTCTTACCTCTGTTCCATACTTGGAACCTTCAGGTCTTGCCTGACAACTCTGGCTGCTGCCTTACTTTAAAATCCTAATTTCTTCATAACAGGTAGGATAAAAAGATCTGAGAATCATCATCATAGAGATGGTAATTAAATGTATGGGAGTTGATGAAATCACCAAATAGTATAGAGGAAAAAGAGAAAAGGGCCTAGGACAGAACCCTATGGAATGCCTATGGTTAATAGAATGAAAGATCTAGCAAAGGAATCTGAGGAATGGGTCTGAAAGATAGTAGGATAACCCAGAGAGATCAGCATCCTGGAAATCTAAAGAGAAGAGAGTTGCACAGGAGAGGAGATCAACAGTACTAGAGCTGCAGGGAGGATGAGGGGAATGATAACTGACAGAAGGGTATTGGATTTGGAAACTAAGAACTTATTGGTAGCTTTGGAAAGGACAATTTCAGTGAAAAGATTAATTCTGGAGTCAGATTTATAAGAGATTGAGAGGAGAGAAAAACAGAAGCACCCATTATAGATAACCTTTTTATGGAACTTAGCCATCAAGTATAGAACAGTTAGAGGATGGAAGAATAAGTGAAGGGGGTTTGAATTGAGGGAGAAATGAGTATATTTGCAGGCAGTAGGCAATGAGCCAGTAGACCAGCAGAGATTAAAAATAAGTTATATAATGAGGATGACAAAGAGGGCAATCTAGAAGGAGATGAGAAAGAATGGAATCCCATGATCATTTTAAGGAGAAAATTTCCCTCTTCATGTAAAACAGGGGTGAAGGAGAGATGGTGGCAAAAGGCTATAAGTGACAAGTGATGAAGAAGAGGGACCTTATAGTGAATAGCCTCATTTTTTTCCATAAAATGAGGCAAGGATCTTATTTGAGAGCATAGGAAAAGGGGAAGTCCTAGGAAGTAGGAGGCAGAATGGAAAAGTTTGGAAGAACCACTGTGGAGAGTATGATAGTAAGTTGATAATCAAGATGTAGTAGAATTGCCTAGCAGAAGTAAGCACCCAGTTGAAGTTATGTGACATAAATTTGTAGAGGATCCAGTTCACATAATTGTAATTTTTTATTCTCCACCTAAATTCAGCAGGTCATGTGTAGGAGTAGAGGTAGTAAATTGTGGGAATAATCCAAGGCTAAGATTTGGCAGAGCATAGTCAGAGAAATGATAGGAAGAGTAGGAGTTTGAGAGAGGAAGACTATGTGGAATTGAATTGGTTCACTAAGGAGTCAAGATGGGGAAAAATAAAGAAGAATGGCTAATTCAGGGGAGATGACCTTGAAGAAAATTAAGGATCCAAGGGATTGGAGGTTACTAGTGGATGAAGAATAGGGTTGTGTAAAGAAAGGCAGGAGAGGTGAAAAAATCAATAGGTTATGTTGGAATTCTTAAACACAGAGATGGTACATTTGTGGGGATATATACCAAACTAGGGGAATACAAAAAGAAATACACAAATAAAGCCACTGAGGTATCCAGACACCTTGAAGATGTGCTGCTCTCATACAAAGAACTATCATTCAACTCTCATTGTTTCCTGTTTTGTCAACACAGATCTATCTGAGAGTGACTTGTACACACACACACACACACACACACACACACACACACACACACACACATTTTTCTTCCACTTGTACTCTTCGGTCCAGCCAAATGAAACTCCTGTCTTTTCCCTAAATTTGCACTAAACAGCTTTCATGCCTAGAATGTATCCCCTCCTTATATCTGCTTCAGAGAATTCTTGTTTCCCTTCTAGATGAAACTTGAGCAGCACCTTCAATACAAAACCTTTCTGTATCTCCCCTCCCTGTGTAAAACATATTGAGAACTAGCTATCGCAAGCTCCATTTACCCTGATGGATTAGGTCCCTAGAGTTTGGTTTCCAAATCTTCTCCAGGTTTCAAGGGTGACCCTTGGGAGCTGAGAGGTTTTCTTTTGTGTTGTATAACTCATGAATACCCACCTATAAGTTTCTCCTCAAGATTAACAGCTGAAAATCAATTGGCCAGACAACATAGTTTTTAGAATAGTCTATTTACTAAGCTGATATTCTTGCTATAGAACATCCTACCTAAAAAATCTGTGGCACATTCCCCTACCACACTACCTACAAAATAAAGAGAAGAGTGGTTTCAAGTTTAGAGAGCACATGTGGCAAAGACTCAGAACAACTCCTGCTGGAAGTTCTTTTCTCTCCTTTGTGGGGTGCTCAGTAATTTCTCCTTAGCAATGTTGTCTTTTTTTTCTAAATACTATACAGAGCTTGAATCTGTAACCACTCTATTCTTGACATCTGATGTGATCACTACCACCAGTCATTGTTATACCAGAGAATAATGGTAGAAAGATCATAATTCAAAATATTCTGGGACTCTTTGAAGACTGTAAGGTTCTTTTCTTCTCCAGGATTGGCAAGAGGAAGAGACCAAAACCAAAGCTAAATCCAAAGCTCCCCTAAATGACTCCTTCTTGGGGGAGGGGGAACTGGAAGATTCTCTCTTCTTTTGCTATTCTCTGAAATCTGAATCTCTGGGACAGTTTGTATTCTGAACTGGTTTTCTATTTTCTATATGGGATAGATGACCCATAAGGCATAATTGAGTTTCCTCAACCAATTTAAACTCTTTCTACTTTACTCTAGTTCTTTCAGCCATTTCTCATTTAAAATCTTTGAGACTTTCTTTCACCTAATTAAGATATCAAGGCATTTAACTGGTATGTGTTTACTTGATTGATCTACTCAATCAGTCCCACTCATATTTGTTCTTAGTTATCTTACTATATATATATATGTGTGTATATAAATATGATATTATATGGTATTAAAAATTGAAAATAAATACTGGGAAACAATTATCTGAGCCATATTGACATTTATCGTAAATTACAAAATGTCAGAGTCCAGGACCTTCCCAGCTTGGACAAAGACCCAATGCTACTAGGTCAACAGATTATAGAGAGTCAAATTTTACAGATCATCCCCTTAAAGGAGGAATGGTCTTGTAAACACCTTTTCTCAGAGGGGATTACCAGAGAAAGTCTCTAGAAAGTAATGATCAGTTCCATATATGGTAAAACCAAGGTAATTTCCAGTAGCTTCAAAGTCAACCAAGATATCATTCTATCTGGCTATGTTCCAGAATGCTAGTCACATGTGCAGAGAGAATTTTCTTTATGATTTTTATTCTCAATATGGTTATTGATTACTGGTTCTCAAATATAATTATTCAATTAATCAATAATTTGGTTTATTACTTATCATTTATTTTATTGTGATTAAAGCTTATTATATTTGTCATTTAAGAGGAATGTAAGCAGAACTTATACACACAAAGTATTAATAAAACAATGAATACATTCTAAAACAGCTTAACAAAGCTATCTTTTACAATGATATGGATAATATGATATATTATGATAAAATATAATAAAATGAATATAATGTAATATGTTTAATATATTTAACATTTATGTACATATATACATGCATTTACATGGATTTCTGCTTGTATATACATAGGTGCTTCTACATTAGAATTAATCTCCTGGAGAGTTTTTCATTCTTTGTATTTATCATCACTAGTGCATCCCAATGTATAGTACCTAGGACATAAAAAGGCACTTGAGAAATACTGATTGATTTCTGTGCTTACTTGCCAACTGCATTCCCTAAGATTTCCAGAACTTTTGCTTTATCTAAGCAAAAATATGAACTTTAGCCAAGCAGCAATTTCTTAGAATGATTAAAGGATATTTAATATTTTTGAGTCATTTAGCAAGAATTAATATGAAAATAGTTTGTCCCTCCCTTTAAATTTTTTGTTTTATTTAATATTTTTCTCCCTATTGTATATTTAAGAGAAGTAAAACCATGTTTTTGTAAGTGCTTTTCAAGAAAAATGGAGCAAGATTCTTTGTTATTTTTCTTTAGTAGTAAGAGATCATGGAGTCTGACTCTTCTCTTCACCTGCCTCTCTCCCCTCTCCTTTTTCTTCCTTCTTCTTTCCTCTCTACTCTAATCATCTCCTCTTATTCTTTCTTCTTCCATCTGATTCTTTTCTTTTACTCTTCACGAATAAAAATAGAATTTTTGATTCAATGAAGTTTAATTCAGCAAATATTTATTAGCACTTGCTTTATATGAAAAATATTCAAGGTTGAATTAGTATACAAATTTCTTCTTCCTTGGTATTTGCCCTGCTCTAGGGTTAGCACATTCATATTTTTTTGCTCCTTTAATCCATGTGGATTCACAGTTTGGGTTAATCCCTTTCTTTTCCTACCTTTTCCCATATCGCCGTCCATATCTAGCTTAGAACTTCCTTTCCTTCTTATATCTCATCTTTCCCCTCCTATTAAGTACATTGGCACCTCTATTCCCTTGAACTACCCTTCACTTTAGAAATTTTCCCTTCACAATCTTTGTCTTCATATGCTCACAGTAACATATTTTTCTTCTCTTAAACCTCATCTCTTGCTATTCTTTTAGTATTAAAATTCTCTAGACTGTATATTAATTTATAATTATTTATTCAATAGTAAAAGTAGGAGTTGGAGAAGGAGAAAGGTATTTAGCTGCACCTAAATAATCTGAGTTTGTTGCTCATCTTATGTCTCCATTCATTAGCCAAGAGGAGCTATAACAAAGAATGTAAAAAGGGCTGGGTACTGCTTCTTAGCTAAAGCCCACATGTGAACCTCCCCACCAGGCAAGTCTCTAGACCAAGAGCCAAGAGCTAAGACCCCAGAGCTTTGCTGCTTCCTCTAACCCTAATTTTAATCCCTGTGACATCACTCCTTCTAGGTCTCTTTATTGGACAGACTTGATCTCGGTCTAGGTCAGAGACCAGGCTTCTGGACTCCAGGAGTCATGGGGGACAAGAGACAACCATGGCTCCCTGGTATCCTCCCAATGAATGCATACATGCCAAATCAAAGGGTGAGACCAATTAAGATGGGTTTTCAAAACTTTTCTTTCTAAAAGGTAAAAGGGGTACAATTTATATCAAATTCACACTAGTGCTGACCACACATTCTCTCATGTTCCCTAATACACTGTGCCAAAAAGAGTAGCAACAAACTTCCTGCTCCCGGTGGCTTCTTCCATCCCTTCTCTCTGTGACTATCACTCAATAGCCATTTTTCCTTTAAAGTTTACTCCATCCATCTCTATCACCCTCCCTATATCCGTATACCTATCAAGTCCAGGTTGCTCCCTAAAGTATGGGTGCTTCCAGCTCCTCTCATCACCATCACTCAAAAACTTTCCTCCTTTGAAGTTTACATCATCTACCCATATCATCCTTATATGTACATACTTCTTTTTATTAGCTATGAACTTTAGGTCAGGCTCCATCTCTCTCCATTAAGTTCAGAATCAGTCTCAAAAATCTTCCTTTCCTCCTCATTCCTCCTTTCACTTTGGGGGAACTTAATATTCATGTGAATTTCCTCTGAATGCCATGGATTACCAGTTCATCAAGCTATTTAATTTAATTATTTATATCTCTATTCTACCGTACCTACCCACAGAGATGATGATCCCTTGCAACTTATCATCATTCTAAATTGTGACTAAAAGTCCCTTCTGTGATCACGATCTCCTTTCCTTCTGTTTCTCCTACTGTTTCATTCCTCCAAAAAATATTCTTTGTGTTTTCCACAATAGCTTTCTATCATTTCTTTTTTTCCATCATTTTTTCTTCTGGCATTCTCTTCTAGCATCATTTTTTCTTCCTTGATATAGATGGTTCTTGAAACACTGAAGAAAACTAGGAATTTTCTTTTTTTTTAAACCTGTATCTTCCGTTTTAGAGTCAATACTATGTATTGGCTCCAAGGCAGAAGAGTGGTAAGGGTAGGCAATGGGAATCAAGTGACTTTCCCAGGGTCACACAGCTGGGAAGTGTCTGAGGTCAGATTTGAACCTAGGACCTCCCATCTCTAGGCCTGGCTCTCAATCCACTGAGCTACCCAGTTGCCCCCTAGGAATTTTCTTGAGGTGAAGTACATTGTAGGCATGAAGGAAAGGCATGTTGTCATTACATGATAAATTTTTCCTATTATCATTGATCCCAAAGGAATAATGACAAAGATGCTGCCCTCAAAATTTTTGTAATTCATTGTAGGTTATAGGGAGAGGGAACATGTACATATACTATCATATTATCAGACAATGCCATTTGATATCTAAGAACTGGTATAAAACAGATAAAGCTATAGTCTCAGAATGAGGAGGAAGTATATTCCAGGTATGGGAATCAGCATGGGCATAGGCATGGAGAACAGAATTAAAATGCTATGCTCTGGGAACTATGGCTAGAAGGTAGAATTTGTGAAAACTATTTTATAATGTTTAATAGAACTGAAATGGTAGAGAGGAGCCAAGCTGAGCATAGAACGCCATAATCTCCAAAGAATAAGAGTTGAAGGTGACCTAAATTATGATGAAGAGTTCAAGGTTGGGTGTAAAGTAGGCTAGATCATATTACCAATGATAATGTGTCAGGTCTGGTACTGATTTTCAAGAAATACAAATATAGTCATACTTACTTCCAATCTTACTAGAGGGTTTGTTAATAGCCTACAAGCTAATTAATTAATTAATTATCAGATTTAATTAATTCCATATTTAATTAATTCATATTTACAAACAAGTTTAAATTAAAACTAACAGATATTTTTTAAACCCTTACCTTCCGTCTTAGAGTCAATACTGTGTATTGGCTCCAAGGCAGAAGAGTGGTAAGGGTAGGCAATGGGGGTCAAGTGACTTGCCCAGGGTCACACAGCTGGGAACTGTCTGAGGCCAGATTGGACATAGAACCTCCTGTCTCTAGGCTTGGCTCTCAATGTACTAACAGATATTTTTAAAAGTTTGAAAGCAGGATTAAGATGTTCTAGCTTCCTTTAAGTAAAGAAATTCTTCAAATAAGAACATTTCCCAAGTTCATGAATGTAGTCTTCCCATTCTACAATAAGGGCAACTACATGACCCAGTGGATAGAATGCCAGCCCTGGAGTTAGAAGAATCTGAGTTTTGCTCTAGCCTTAGATACTTAGTTCTGTGAGCCTGAACAAGTCACTTAGCCCTGTTTGCCTCCGTTTTCTCATCTATAAATGTGCTGGAGAAAGAAATTGCGCACTAATCCAGTATCTCTGCCAGGAAAATTCCAAATGGAGTTACAGAGTCAGACACAACTAACTGACTAAATAGCAATATACTGCAACAACGTTAAGAGTCAGAAGATTCATCATTCTATCTGGCCAGGCCGTGGAAATGAGTTGCTGAAACTTCATAATATAGTGTTAATAAACTTTCAGCATCCATTTTCAAAAACAATGAGTAATTTCCCTCTTTTTTTATCTCAGCTTACTGGAGTTCACTGAAACTTTAACTCAAGCCTTCACTGGTATAGAACCAATGCCTGCTATCTATAGAGCTTTCACTTTGTCCCCAGAATGGCAGAGTATACACCCTGGACCTAATTAAATCAAGTGCTTACACTTAAACAGATAAAAGTCGCACATACACACATTTCCAGAAATGAATACACACAGACACAAGCACATGCACATACACAAACACATACACACAGATTCAACAAGACACCAGAATACTTATAAAATACCCATTTATTGCCCCACAGACTTTCTAAAATTTAGAACATAATTTGACTAGTTTCCATGTTTTTAATTTTCCTGGTGCCCAACCACATTCAGGGCTAATGATAAGGAATTTGTCTTTGGTTTTGTCTCCCTCTCTCACACACTTCAGGTACTTTCCCCTTATGTGCTTTGTTTTGTTTTTTAAGTGAGCAATTATGTTTGCAAGAGTTTGGACTTTCAGCTTAAGTTTCTAAGTTCTAGATGAGTTTCCATTAATACTTGTTAGAGAAGATTTAGGGCCTACATGGACTGACTAGACACTTTATAAAGTAGTGGATGCAGAAGAAAATGAGCAAATACACATAAGTGAGTGAATCTTGGGAGATCAGAATTCCTAACTCTACGTAGACTCAGGAGAGAAGGGCAAGAAGATACTTATAGCCTTTAAAGAAACTGCAGAAGGTATGAGTGTTGAAAGTGATAGCAATGCTGGGCATTGCAATATAGAAATGAGAAGAAGCTAGAGGTCAAAGACCCCCAGAGAGCTTAGGAAACAACAACAAAAACAAGAAATCCTGTCAAACTCCATTACTGAAACAAATATGGTGCTGATTCCCTAAATCAGGAAAAGCAAAAAACAGAGAAAGAAAATTATTAGGCCAATTTCATTAATGAATATAGAAGTAAAAATCCTAAATAAAATATTAGCCAGGAGACTACAACAATATTTTACAAAAGTTGTACATTATGACCAAATAGAATTTATACTAGGCATGAAAGGATGGTTTAATATAAGAAAAACTATTAACATAATTGATTACATCAATAACAACAAAATCATATTATTATACCAATAGATGCAGAAAAAGTATTTGACAAAACATAACACTTATTCTTATCTTTTAAAAAACACTAGAAAGCATACGTATAAATGGTTTTTTCCTTAGATTAATAGTTATATTTAAAACCATGAACAAACCTTATCTATAATGGGGATAAGTTAGAAACCTTCCCTATAAGATTAGGAGTAAAATGAAGATGTCCCTTTTTACCAATATGATTTAATGTTGTGCTAGAAATGCTAACAATAGCAATAACAGAAAGAAATGGAAGGTTTTAGAATAGGTAAAGAGGAAATAAAATAATGTCTTTTGCAGACAATATGATATATATGTATTTATATAAAATCCTAGAGATTCAACTAAAAACTTTATACAAATAAAGGCAGATTTAAATAACTGGTGAAATATTAATTGTTCATGGTTGGGCAAAACCAATATAATTAAAATAATAATCCTACCTGAACTAACTTACTTATTTTCAATGCAATTCCAATTAAAACATTATTTTATTGAACTAGAAACAGTAATAACAAAATTCACTTGGAAAAATAAAGGGAATACCAAGAATACCAAAAGAATTAATGAAAAAAGTACAAAGGAATGAGGTTTAGCAGTATCAGATGTTGAGCTATATTATAAAACAATAATGATCAAAACATCTGATATTAGTGGAACAGAATAGACATACAATACATAGTATTGTATCGTAATTTTGTGTTTGATGAAGTAAAGGTCCAAATTTTAGAATAAGAATTCACTATTTGATAAAAATTATTGGGAAAAAAATAGAAAGCAGTCTGGCAGAAACTAGATATAGACCAATATCTTACACCATTTACCCAGATAAGATCAAAATGGATATGAATAAACAAGAGATAGAAATCATTGTGAGATATGAAATGGATCATTTTGAATACATTAAACTGAAAAGTTTTGTACAAATAAAACTAATGTAACTCAGATTAGAAGGAAAGCAATGAGGTCTCAAATCTAAAAAAATAGAGACAATTTTTTTCAAATACATAAGAATATGAGCCATTCCTAAATTGATAAATGGGCAAAAATATGAAGAGTTTTTGGATGAAGAAATCAGAGCTTTACATAACTTTATGAAAAATGCTCTGTCATCATTGATTAGAGAAAGGAATACAACTCTAATATATTACCTCACACATCTCAGATTGGCTAAAATGATAAAAAGACAAAATGATAAATTTTGGATGGGATATGGATAAATTGGGACACTAATACATTGTAGTAGAACTATGAACTAATCCAACCATTATGGAGATGATCTGGAACTATGCTCAAAGAATTATAAAACTCTGCATACCTTTTATCTGGGAAAAAGAAAAGAACTTACATATTCTTAAGTATTTATAGCAACTCTCTCTGTAGTGGCAAAGAACTAGAAATTAAAGGGATGCCCATCAATTGGGAATTGGCTAAACAAGTCATGGTATATGATTGTGATGGAACTCTATTGCTCCATTAGAAATGAACAGGAAAATTTTAGAAAAAAAAATTGGACTTACATAAAATTATAAAGAGGGAACCAAGAAGACCCAAGAGAACATTATATATAGCAACCAAAATACTGTTTGAAGAAAGACATATGTATGTTCACCTCCAGAGAAAGAACTGAGAAGCAAGATATACTTCTATTTATGCATTTATCTTTTTGTCAAATGGTGCCTTCTTTAATGAAAGGAGAGGTAGGGAGGGATTTACCAGAGTATTTTGATGTAACAAATAAATACATTTAAATTTTAAAAATTGTAGTCCCTAATAACTCAAATGCTTTTTTTCTTCAAAGAGCTTGGAGCTAGCTATCTGCTTTTCACTTCTATTCACCTCACCCCCAGGTCCTGAACTTTTCAAGTTGTACTTGAAGAGCATAACTGTATTTGAAAATGATGTTCAATCTGGGTAAACATGGGCCCAGTCAGTAATTTCCTAAATCCCAAACCCAGTGATTTACAATGTAAGACGTGAATTCACATGGCTTCATAAATAGCCTTTTTTAATATCTCTAGTACTTATCACAGTACGTGGCACATACTAGGCACTTGCTAAATGTTTAATGATGGATTGATGTCTATGAAAGTTCCTCAGTTGACTCTTTAATTAAGGCAGCTTATGTGAAAAATTGAAGCCAAATTGGACCTGTCTATTAAAAACAATAAGCATTTGCTGCATGTCTACTATATGACAAGCCCTGAGCTAAGGAGAGAGAGAAATGAAAAGTTTGGATGACACATGTTCCCTCCTTTTAGGGAGTTTGCAGTGGGATGAGTCACCAACACAGATAATAACAGTGCATAATATTATATGATAGTTTCATCAAATATTTACAAACAAAATATTTGTTGCGGTCTGAAAAGTAAATTCTAGAAGAACTGATGGAGGGAGGAATCAACAAAAGCTTTCTTTGTTTCTTTTTTTAAAAACTCTTTCCTTCTATGTTAGTATTAATTCTAAGACAGAAGAGTGGCAAGGGCAAGGCCATGGAGATTAAGTGACTTGTCCAGGGTCACATAGCTAGGAAGTATCTGAGATCAGATGTAAACCCAGATCCTAGTGACTCTAAAACTGACTCTGTCCACTTTGCTACCTAGCTGCCCCAGGGAAGGCTTTTTTTGAGTTTGGGAACTAGACTTTTGGTTTCATTCCTACAGAGAACTCTGATAAAAGGAAACTATCTCTACTAATATAGGCTGGTGTCCAACAGACAGTCTTAGAAAATTGCCTAGAATTTTGAATGGTTAGGCAATTTGGTCAGGGTCACAAAGGCAGGATGTCAGGTGTAGGAACTGAATCCATTACTTCCTGACTCCAAAGCCAGCTTTCTTTCTTTCTGTGATACCATACTGAAAATCAAAGGAATTAGCTTTAAAATAGACATAAAATCTTACTGGGTTTCTGGAAATGGGTTGGAATAATGCAAAAAAAAATTGACTATAAGATCCATACCCTTTGATTTAAAGACTCCCCCTAGACATTATACCAAGAGGAGGGCAAAGACAGAGAGAAAGGTCTCACATGCAGCAAACTTGTCATAGGAGCCCTTACTAAGGAGCAAAGAATTAAAAACGAAGTAGGTGCCCATTGATTGAAGCATGGCTAGACAAGTTTTGATATATGAATATAACATAAGATTACTGTGCTGTAAGAAATGATGAATATGTAGAATTCAGAGAAGCATGGAAAGGCACATGAATGGATGCAGAGCAAGGAAGGAAAACCAGGAAAACAGTAACAACAGCAATGTAATTAGAAAGAACAAAAACAAAGTTGAATGTAATTTTAATGATCTAGTTTAACCCTGAAAATGATATGAGAAAATATATTCTCTTAACTTTGAGGGAAGTGGAGATTTGATTGTGGACAGGGAGAATGGAAGGGTAGTAATAGTGAAAAGAAAGAGAGAAAGAAAATGAAGAAAAAGAATATCAATAAAACATTTTAAAATATAACTAGGAGAACAGAAAGAAGTTTAAGGATGTGATCACAGATAGTAGTGCTAGTCCTTTGAGTTAAATTATATGTACATCTACATAGATGAATATACATATGTAATAGAATATATGTGACATGTGTATATATACATATATTTTAATGGAAGCTTACATGATAGATTTATGGTTTCATGTGCAATTCTTTCTATATTGAAAGAACTATCAGAAATTTGCTGAACTCTTGTCAGTGGACTTATAAAGACTATTGAGGCTGGAGTGAAGCAGCAAAATTGGTAAAGGGAAAATGAATCTGCAAACCATAAGTGGCAAAATTTTATAATGTGTTATTAAAAGGGGTTTTAGGGCACATATCTAAAGTGAGGAATGGATCACAGAGAGACAACAAGGGCTTACTTAGAAGAGGCTGTGTCAAGCTATCTCCTTTTCATTTTTTTTATAAGGCTACCAAACAAACACTACACATCAGGTGAATATATTACATATAGTTATCATTTATTTCAGCAGAAGTTAGGAAATTCTTTCTTGCTTTTCTTGTAGAAAAACTGGAGAGATGATATTTTTTAACCCTTACCTTCCATCTTGGAGTCAATACTGGTATTAGCTCCAAGGCAGAAGAGTGGTAAGGGGTAGGCAATGGAGGTTAAGTGACTTGCCCAGGATCACATAGCCAGGAAATGTCTGAGGTCAAATTTGAACCCAGGGCTTCCCATTGTTATGTCTGGCTTTGTATCTATTGAGTCTAACTGCCTAGCTGTCCCCTGAATTAGGGTAGATTTGGAACTCAGTAAATGGTAGAGTAGTCATCAATGATTCCAAACTAACTTTTGGAGACAATGTCAAGTTGAATGCCAAAGGGATATCCAGTAGCCTTTTTGTGAATAGTGTTTCTACAAACGACTTAGATGTCATTATCTAATTTGGAGATGACAACAGGGATAGGAGGGAAAATTAACTCCAGAGTGAAAATTCCAAAACATATAATAGACTGGTCTAAATGGAACATAATAAAACTTAATAGAAGAAAAATGAAGTATTACTTTTAGGTGTAAAAATCAACCACACAAGTACAAGTTGGAAGAGATAGCAGCGGCCTTTGTGAAAAATGTCTAGGGGTTTTCATGACTATAAACTCAATCAATGGTACCTTTTTTTTGTTCAGAGTTCTAATTTCATCGGTGTAGAGAACTGATGTCAAAGAAACTTCTGCCCATGAAAATCTAGAATTCTTTAGTGACCTTTATAGTCTTTAAGTGTTTCTGCAGGGTTAGTTACAGAGAGCCATGTAGCCAGAGTTTGTCAGAGACAAGATATCCCAAATCCAAGACTAGCTCTCTATCTGCTATTCTCATATAAAATGGTAGTCATAAGAACTACCATATTTTTAGACTACATTGGGAAAAGTAAAATGTGCAAAAAGAGGAAAGTGGTGATTCTAATATACTCTGGTTAGACCACACCTGGTTTACTGTGTTCTGTTTCAATACATTTGAGGAAAGAGTTGATGAAGCCAGAGCATTCACTAACCAGGATGATAAAGGACTATTAGATTTTGCAATAAACAGATCAGCTGGAGAAATTGTGGATATTTGGTATACAGAAGAAAGAAGAGAGAGAGAACAAATAAATATTCGATAATTTTTTAAAGCACTTAAAATGAGTTGTCCTTCATGTTCTAAAAGAATCGCATTAACTAATTTGTTGTCATAAGCTTAGTAGCATGAGATGGCCCAATTTGATGGCATAATTTTGTCCAGACCACAAAATGATGCTGGAATGGGCACACCACCCTTAGATGCTTCCAATTACTGATGAAACAAAGGTATTATCATTTCAACAAAAGGAGGCTTGCATGTATGAAGAGGTATCTGAACACAGCATTGAAAGAAGGAAAGGATTATAGACTATGGAGATGAGGAAGAGATCCATTCCAAGTGTGGGACATATATTCATAGAGGCAGGAGATGGAATGTAGAGTACAAGAAAGTTTGAGTGAAATGGAAAATGTATGGATGAGTGATGTGAAATGTTTGAGACATGGATTGGAGGAAGGAAATGAAATTCCTAACAATGAACTCCTACAGTGAAAAAGTGGACTGCTTCTGTTGTAGTGGGCCCTTGATCAATGGAGATATTTGAAGAAAGGCAGCCTACCACATGATAGGCAATTAAAAAATGTTTATTCATTGAGTTATTGATTGAGTGGATGACTGTTTGTCAAGAATGTCATAGAGGTGATTATTTTCTGGCCATTATTTGGATCAGATAATCTGTGAAGTCCCTTCCAACATACTCTATAATTTAAAATAACATTTAAAACTTACAATAACTTATAATACAATGGTACATTGACTAAACATCAATTGTGGGTAGTGTTGTGTTAAGTGTGGGATGAGGAAGAGGACAGGGAAGGTAAAATTAGATCAAAAAGTGCTTTAAAAGCTTTGATATAATTGAATGCCAGTGCCCCAGTAATTAAAATTCCTTTTCAAAAGACCAGGTTATGATTTTGAATGAAAAAAAAAATTCACAAGATTAAAAAGTAATGACACTTCACCACCTAGTGGCCATTCTGAGAGGAAAAAGAGTGAAAGGAGTATGTTATTTGGTGTTATTAGTGTGAAATCCCAACTTTTCCATTTCTTAGTCAATAAATCTTTAGAAGTTATCATAGAAAAAATCACTTGATGACTTTCTGGTGATGAAAATCCTAGGCTCTCTAAACTCAAGGAGCTCCTTAAGATTTCTAAGATCAAATACAAACTCTCTTGATTGGCATTTCATAAGATTATATATCTAAAACTTAAAAGAATTTTAGAACCAATCCAGTCCAAATCCTTCATTTTACAGATAGAATCTTCATCCCAGGGAGAAAAAGTGACTTGTTCAAAATCACCCAGGTAATAACTATTGGAGGTGGGATTTGAACCCAAGTCCACTGACTGCAGGGCCAGTGCTCTTTCAATGTACTATATTGCCTCTATAGCATGATCCTAACCTACCTTTCCAGCTTTAGTACATATTATTCCCTTTTGTGCATTCTTGGATCTAGTCACATTGTCTTTCTTGATGTTCCTCTCACATTCCACTGTCTTCCATCTCCATCTTTGTACTTCTACATATTCTAATTCCAACACTCCTTCATAGATCAGGTTGCACCATCTACTTGAGATCTTTTCAGATTTTTCCTCCCCTAAAAAGCACCTCTCTTCACCAAATAACCATGTATTTATTTTGTACATGCTTATATGTATTGCCAAATAACCTTGAATTTATTTTGCATGTATAAATATGTATAAAAGCATATACAAAATAAATACAAGGCTATTTGATGAAGAGAGGTACTCTTTAAAAGCAATTTCTTTCTTCTCTTTGTTCCTTCTTTCCTTCCTTCCTTCTTTCTTTCCTTCCTTCTTTCCTTCCTTCCTTTGTTCCTTCCTTTGTTCCTTCCTTTGTTCCTTCCTTCTTTCCTTCCTTCCTTC
>NC_058130.1:675659642-675696089 GCF_016433145.1 Gracilinanus agilis
AGGATATATATATATATATACATATATATATATATGTATATATATATATATATATATAGAGAGAGAGAGAGAGAGAGACAGACAGACAGACAGACAGACAGACAGACACAAAGACAGACAGACACAAAGACAGAGACAGAGAGACACAGAGACACAGAGAGACACAGAGAGAGAGAGAGAGATGGAAGGAGGAGAGAGGGATAGGGAGAGAGAGGGAGAGAGCATGAAGAGAGACAATGTAAAGTAATTCCCAAAAGTACCCTGGAGTTGAGTGGTGGAGGATTTGAAAGGTCAAGCTAAACATTTGGATTTTATTCTAGAAGTATTAGGAAATCAGTGAAGTTTCTTGATCAGGAAGGATATAGTTAAACATATTATACAAAGATTATTTTTGTGAATGTGAAGAAGATAGATTAGTGAGGAGAGATTGGAATCTTAGGGTCCCAGGATAAATGTTGGTGGTTCAAGGAATAATCAGAGGTTGGGAGAGTAATCAAACTCCTCTCAATGCCTTTTTTATAGATAACAGAAACTAGACTTTTCAAGCTTTCTCCACACTACATCTGCTCCTCTGCCTGGTTTCAGTTCCACAGAACCAGGTCTTCCTATGCTGGGTACCACCCCATCCCTACTTTCTTTGGTGTATGATCTCCCCCCATTAAATTGTAAGGTCCTTGAAGACATGTATTTTATTTTTGTACAATACATAGTAAGCACTTAAATATTTATTAGATTGTTGAAGATAGAACTGTAAAACTTGGCAACTAACTGATTATGGGAAATGAGAGACAGGAAGATGACTTGAGTTTTCTAATGGCAGTGCTTTCAGCAAAAATTAATAGGTTCAAGTTAGAGAAGGATTCGGATTATATAGTGCTTTATTGTACCATAAGGTTTATAGATTAATTCCTTCCTCTTCTGCCATCACTACTGAGACAGAACTTTGAAAGCAGTCTTCTTACCCTGGAAGCTCACTCCACTCTTTGACTTCTCACAGTAGAAATGTACTCTGCTCCTGTGCATCCTTCCTCTCGTTGACTGATTCCATCCAGAACTTCCATTTTAAGGAAAGTACATATACTAGCCATGTTTTTATTTCTCTCTTGTCTCCTCTTCTAATTCTCTGGATTTTAATTACCATGCCCTTGAGTGTCTACCTTGGTACCTTCTCCTTCTTCCCTTGGCATCATCTCACTTCAGTATTCTTTTATATGCTACTTTCCAACTTTATAATTAAATTCCTTAAAGGCAAGGACTGTCTTTTTGCTTGAATCTGCATTCCAAGACATTAACAGTTTCTGAAACAAAATAAGTACTTAAAAAAAAAAACATTGGGCTTGACTTTATAGATACTAATTTGATCCTCACAACTACCCTGTGAAATAGTTGCTATTGTAATTCCCATATGACAGTTGAAGAAACTGAGGCTAAGAGAGTTTATATGACTTGCTTAAGGTCCCACAATTACTATTGTTTTTAGGGAGATTTTGAACATGTATCTTCCTGTCTCTAAGTCCAGCCCTCTTTTTCACTGTCATGAGTTCTATTTGGGCATGATGAATTTGATAAAGTTGCACAAAACATCCAGGTGCTATCATCCAGTATTCTATCAGTTATGTAAGACTTGAGACTAGAAAAAAAAGGTTAGCAATAAATATAAAGGAGATCTAAGAGTCATCTGCATAGAGGTAATGATTGAACCCATGGGAACTGTTGTTATAACTGAGAGATGGTATATAGAGAGGAGAGAAGGCTTGGAAAAGAACCTTGGACCCACCCAAGACAGATGGAGGTTGGAATTTATGATTTAGAACAAGAATTAAGAAGGAGCTGGCAGTCAAATCACAGGAGAGAACAATGTCATGAAATCTTATGGAGAAGAGTGTCCAGAAAGAGTGGGGTCCGCTGTGTCAAGTTTTGGAGAGGAAAAATAGAATGTGACCTGAGAAAAAGTTCTATGATTCATCCATGACCTCTCCCTTTAACCTTGTTGCAATGCTTTATGGAGCAAGAAGTGAGGAAATTCCTTTCCTGAAATACCAGGCAAAGAGCCTAGCATCATACAGTTTTTCTTGAACCTGTTGGAAGAAGTAAATTTGAAACAGTGTGGTGTATGGAAATTGCTGCTCCTGAAGTCAGGAGAAACATGGGTATGAACTGGAGTTCAGCCATTTGGAAGCAGGCTATCCATAAGGAAGTCATTTAACCTCCCTGATACTTGGGTCACTCATCTGTAAAATAATATCTGTACCACATACCTTGCCAGCCAAATTGAGTGATTTACAATTTTCCATATATAACATTTCATCTCCTGTCTTTTTATTTGCATGCTTAGAATGTCTTCCCTCTTCATCTCTTTCTCTTAGAACTCTAGCTTCTTTCAGGGCTATCTCAAGTCCTGTATAAGTCCTCTCTTGATGTCCTCTTCCACTTTCCCCTCAAACTTCTGCCTCCCTCAAAATTACTTTGCATTATTATATACATATTTTATATTTATATACATGTATAAATTGTTTCCCCAGACCCCCCCTGAAAGAATGTAAGCTCCTTGAGGACAAGAGTATTTTCAATTTAAAATTAAATTAAGTAATTAAAAATTAAATTAACTAAATTAAAATAAAATAAATGTAATTTAATAAATCAAAAATTCAAATTCAAATTTGTCTTTGTATCTCCAAAACTTACCATGCTGCTTGATATAGATGATGAACAAATGAATGAATGAAGATAGGACTATAAAATGGGCAAAATGGGAAAAAGAGTTTTCAAACCTTAAAAAAGAAATGTTCATGCCAGTTATTATTATAAAAACAAACACTTTTGGCTGTTTTTTTTTTTCTGTAAAAGATTCAGAGAATAGCAAAGGTCTTTGGACAAAGTAGGGGCTCATAAATATTGACATGCTTATGGAGTGATTATTTAGAGGAACTGGGCAGGGAAGGAAAGGATAGAAAAAGGAGGATACTCATCTTGGGGCTAAATTAAAAGAGCAAGAGAAGGGAATAAACGTTCATTACATTTCTGCTGTATGCCAAGTACTGTACTAAGTGCTTTTCATAAATATTATCTTGTTTGATCTCCATAACAACTCTGCTAGGTAGGCTCTGTCATTATCCATCTTTTGCTATTACATTGGAATATTTAGAAGCACTGAGCTATATATATATACAGAAGCCCAGGTCCTAGTCTGAATCTTCCTTTTCTTCTTTATTGTAACTTACATTTTAATGTGCCTCATAACTATTTCAGAAGATTTCATTGATTGGCAGATAGTTCTTCATTAGTACTTCACAGGTAGGCATTATTTCATGTCCAAGATCCACATCCGTGAGAACTATGGCTAAAGATCTATAGCAGTGGTTCCCAAACTTTTTTGGCCTACCACCCCCTTTCCAGAAAAAAATATTACTTAGCACCCCCTGGAAATTATGAAACTATTTATTGAACTCAGAATAGAATGTAATACAAAAAAAAGTGTGGCCATCACCACCTCCCTGTATCGCTGCAGTACCCACTAGGGGGCAGTAGCGCCCACTTTGGGAATCACTGATCTATAGTATAATTAGAGCCTGCTAAGTTCACTTACCAACTGAACCAAGTTCATCATAAAATACCTCCAACCTAAGGCTTATTGAGCTTAAAATAATATGGAGACTTTGCCTAAAAGGTAAAACCTCTCTCCATGCATCTGAATTCTACTCAACCTTAAAAGACCAGCTCAAATTTGACCTCCTCCATGAAGCCTCCTATGAATACTAACCCATTTCCTCCTCTACCCTATTTTTTAATTCTTTCAGTAAGCTTCTTTAGGGCAGGGATCAGGAGACCAATTTCCTCTCCGATAGTTCCTAATATAGCATCTTGGATTTATTTGGAGCTCAATATATTTTTGATGATTGATTTATTGAAATCATTTTTATTCATGTTGGTTGAAGTATTCTGTGAAATTGTACTTCCATTTTTAAAAATATATAACAATTTCCCTTCTCTGCCATTTCTAGACTATTTTGTCTCCACTTTGGTCATAATTGTCCATCCTTTCGCTCTGGAATACTCTGGAACCATATGAATCAAGCCTCTGATATAAGATTTTTTTTCCTTATCTTTATAAGAACTAGAATTCATCACTCTCTGGATATTTTCAGATTAGGCACATAGGGAAGTCTCCTCTTTCTTTTCTAGATCTTCTATATGTATTCTCCCTCTCCCCACCTTGCCCCATTAATATAAGTTTTTGGGGGTCAAGGACTCTCTTGCTTGGATGTATTTGTATTTCTAGTGCTTAGTTCCATGAGTGGGTACATAGATTGGAAGTATTTGCTTAATAAGTGTTTTATTATGTATTTCTTCATATTCTTTTTCCCTACCCAGAAAACTATCCAATATAACAAGGACTTAAAAAGGAAAGTAAGGGAAAACCAACAAACAAAAAATTGGTTCATTGAAACTTACTCATCACTATTTGTCCAGTCTCACAGGAAGTAAGTATGTGGGATGTTCCATACCCAGAGTGCCCCACCTCTGCAAAGAAGCGAAGGAGATTCATTTTCTCTTTCTTCTTTCCTTCAGAGACAAATGTATTCATTATAATTACAGAATACCCAATTTCATTCTTTGCATTTACATTGTCAAAGTCATTGTGCATATTGTTGTTTTTGTTCTATTTACTTTTCTTTGCATTTACTCTATACAACTTTCCTGCTCTATAGTCATTGTTTCTTACAGCACAATAATGTCTCATTATATCCATGAGCCTTAATTTGTTTAGATATTTCCAAATTAATTGACATTTTCTTTGTGTCTAGTTCTTTGTCAATACAATGTGCTACTCTAAATAGAAGTACCTTTCTGTCTTTGACTTTCTTTAGGTATATGCCTAATGCAAAATTTTTGATTCAAAGGATAAAGATATTTTGGTCATTTTCTTAGAGTAATTTCAAATTGCTTACCAGAATGATGGGGCCAATTCAAAGCTCCCACAGTGTATTAATGTGTGCCATGTATGGGGGCACACAACTGTAATTCATGCTAGTAGGAGAGACCAAAGCTGATAGAGCACTTAAATTTAGAATTTAGAGCTTCAGGTGGGTTAAAACCAACTGGAATATTACAGTAAGTCTAGCACCAATATGGTAGTTCCCAAAGTACTAAGGAGAGGTAAATCCCTTATGGGATCAGGCTCATAAGTGGCCTCTACATTTCTAATTTGGGAAAGATAGGGAAATGAAGTGTCAAACAAAATTGTATTAGTGTGACTTTTTTCTTTACTCCTTGACTATTCCTATATTTTTTTTATCCTTTCCAATTTTCTAGATAGTTCTCAGAGTTAATTGGATATATAGTTCTCTTATGAGTAGTAATTTGAAGCCATCTCCCTAAGATTATATTCCCATTGTTTACCATCTCCTACCCTACCTACCACTTTTTTTTTATTAGTAACCTTAACCTTCCTTCTTAGAATCAATACTGTATATTGGTTTCAAGGCAGAAGAACAGTAAGGGCTAGGCCTAATTTAAGTGACCTGCCCAGGGACACACAGCTAGAAAATATCTGAGGCAAGATTTGAGCACAGGACCTCCCAACCTTAGCACTGGCTCTCAATTCCCTGAATTGCCTAACTGCCCCTTCCTTTACTAGCAACTTCTAATTTCTGTCAAATTGATTAGTTTGTGGGAAATGGAGCATAATTATAGAATTTCAGAACTGGAAGATCTTCTTTTAAATTCTTTAATTAATTAATTATTTTCCAGATTGAAAAAATTTATTCAATTAATTGATTTAGAATATTTTTCCATGGTTACATGATTCATGTTCTTTCCCTCCCCTCCTTCCCTCCCCCCCCCCCAACCAAGGAGTAATTCCACTGGGTTTTACATACGTCATTGATCAAGACCTATTTTCATACTATTGATATTTGCACTAGGGTGATCACTTAGAGTATACATCCCTAATCATATCGCCATTGACCTATGTGATCAACAGTTATTTTTCTTCTGTTTCTACTTCCATAAGAACTGGAAGATCTTAATCATATGTCATGGAGCCCAACCCAGACCTGACCCAGAATCCTCTTTAGGATATTTGTAATGAATGGTCACCTAGATTCTTCCTTGAAGAAAAATATAGCAGCCTATTGTACTTTGGGGGGACTCTCATTATTAGGAATTTTTGTTTTTGGTTTCGCACATGTTAAACAGAAATTTGTTTTTCTGCAACTTCCACCTATTGACACCAGTTTTGCTCTCAAACCAATAGGAATAATAGGAGTGCAGAGCATAAGCACTCATCCACCTGGATCCCCGAACATCCAATTCTTATCTGCTGAGGTTACTTAGAATGTAGCCTCAAATCAATTCTCATTGATGGACTAAAACCAAGCCCATTCACTGATAGTCTGGGATTGATTCCCAAAAGCCAGGGCATCATCTTCTTTTGGTAAAGCAGGCTGATTAAAACATACAAGATAAGCCTAAAACCTGTCACCTCTATCCCCTCTTCTTTTTCATGTAATGAAATGTCAATTCTAAAACTGAAAGTGTCCCATATTTCAATAGCCAGAAAAAATAAGCCATTGAACTTTATGTTGAAGACTATTATGAGGCAAAAGATCAAATGGAATCTAATGACTTCTAAATCATATCACACTGTAATAAAAAGAAGACAAGATTTGAAGTTAGTGGGTCATGGTTTGAAACTTGATTCTGCTACTTAGGATCACAGATTTAGTATTAGAAAGGATCTTAAAGGTCACATAGTTCTTATCTCATCTGAAATGTCAGGTTAATTTCTGGACACCATTATTTCAGAAGGGCTAGAAAATGTCCTGAGGAAAGCAACAAAGATGGTGAAAGGCCTTGAAGTAACTATGTTATATACCAATCAGTTGAAGGAACTGAGCATGTTGTTTTATTTTTCTTTTTAAATATTTTTAAGTAACATCTGCTTTTTAAAAATTAATCTCTCCTCATAAATTTAAAATTAATATCATCACCTATATAATTACACAGCATAACAAATTAAATGTCAATACATTTCTGCAAATGTATCTCTTTCTATATTTTAAGTTCAACATCTCTCCAACAGAAGGTTGGTTTTAAGCTTGACTTTCATTCTCTTGGTTTATCATTATGTTGACTGAGTTCTAGATTTTTGAAGTTGTTTTTTCCCCATAATAAGAACATCATAGTATTAACTGTTTTCATTTTTGTGTATTTCACTCTATCTCACTTAATAAAAAGTTTTCTCAATTTCTTCTGAAATTGTTCATTCCATCATATTTTTATTGCATAATACTATATTTGTATGCCACAATTTGTTTAGCCATTAAACAATAGTATGACCCTGCAAAATTCTGATTTTTGTATATCATGGGTAGAGATGCTACAAATATTTTTATTCATAGAGTTCATCTTCCTCTTCCTTTACAATTTTCATATTCTATGATTCCGTAAAAGTCCAACTTCTAACATTACAAATGAGGATGCTGAAGCCCAGTGTACAAATGACATTTCCAAGGTAACGCAGACAAGAAGTGGCAGAACTATAGTTCAAACTGCTCCTCTGACTCCAAATTGAGCATCCTTCCTACTAATTCCCTCTTTAGCCTGCATTTTGGGATTATAGAACTTGATCTCGAAGGGACCTCAATGACCATTTAGTCTAATCTTCTCTTTTTACAGATGAAGAAACCTCATGAGACCAAGGAAGTCCAAGTAACTTCCAAAGGTCATAAGGTAAATTAGCAGAGGCAAGATTTGAACTTGAGCACTCTGACTCTGGACTTTGAAGTACTTTCCACTAGACCATGGGCAAGTTACCTCTGTTCTTCGGGTCTCAGTTTCTTCCGCTAAATATAAGGAGACTTGATTTTTTTTTTGGCTGACAATAATGCTAAAGACTTGAAGTTTTATTGCAGGTAAATATGTATAATATAGGGAGAAATGGACCTATTATATAGAATGGAAAGTCTTCTTAGCTTCATCTAATCCTTTTGTTCCTTTCTCCAGTTTATTTATATACTAACTAAGGAGTATGATGGGGTATGCAATAGGAGACTAAAGGGCTGACCCAGACCTATTTGTCCATTTTATGGGTTGGAATACACCAAAGGAGTTAAGAGGATATAGAATAACCACCAGGTATTTGTCTATAGTTGAAAGGAATTTCCTAATCCCAAATCAGACATTTGGCTACATTCATAGAACCTGAGTAAGAGCAACAAAAGATGGATCCAAAAAAATCCTCAGCATGAGAATATCCTTTGGCCTTTTCTGTCCACTTTTTTGCTAGTGACTGTTGTTGTATGAACTATATGAACTATTTATGAAGTATATGAACCAAGAGTTGTGATACTTCTCTATTTAAAGAGGATCTAATCAATGTTTCTCTCCCCTAATATCTTATTGGCTAAAAAAATCAAAGAATACTTTTCCTAGGTGCTTTGATTCTTACTGATACTTTATTCAATCCTTCAAGAATTAGGTCCAATGCCTCCCTTCTCCTTTGAGATTTTTGTACAGTTTTTCCTGATCTTCCCAGATAGAAGTGATATTCGATCACCTGGGATTTTTCATATGACATTTGTGGTATCTCTCCCAGGCACTGATCATCTGTTTGCATTACAATGCTTGTATATGTATAATTGCCCCATAAGAATTTGAGCTCCTTCAATGTAACAATCATTTATTTATTAAGTGTATTTTATATGCTAGACATTGCCCTATGCCCTGGATATACAAACATGCATATGGTCTACGGAAAGAAAATGACATTTGCACAGATTAGTAAATACAAAATGGGTACAAAGTAATTATTGTACTAAAAAATGGGAATGTATCCTATTTAAAATAGTATCCTTTAAAGTCTAGCCTTAAAACTGCCTGTGCTGCATTGTAGGCCCTTCATAAATGCATGCTGAATTGAATTGGGTATGTCTGTTAATTTGTTGGATAATAACATTATAGGATTTGTAGATGGGAGGAAGTTTTATTAATTATCCAGTCTAGTTCATTTATTTTTTCATGAAAAAAAATATTTGTGATCCAGAAAGAGGAAGGAAAGAAGGAAGGAAGGAAGGAAGGAAGGAAGGAAGGAAGGAAGGAAGGAAGGAAAGAAGGAAGGAAGGAAGGAAGGAAGGAAGGAAGGAAGGAAGGAAGGAAGGAAGGAAGGAAGGAAGGGAGGAAGGAAGGAAGGAAAAGAGGGAGGTAGAAGGAAGAAGAAAAGAAAGAAAAGATGGAGATGAAGAAAGGAAGAAAGGAAATAAAGAGAAAAGAAAGAGAGGGAGGGAAAGGTAATGCTAGAGGGTGAAAGAAAGGGAAAGAAGAAGGAAGGAAATAAAAAACAATAATGGTAGTCTATACTTGGCTATCTAAAAGAATTCAATACATACATACATACATACATACATATATATGTATGTATCTATAAATGTGTTTTTTATGGCAGAGAGATGCACATACTTAAAACTGAATCTCTGCTTTCCATTACTCACGAAGCCTGTGAGTTTTGCTAATGAGGGTATCCTTTTGAATGTCAAGGTACCAATGCCTTTCACCCAATTAATCACCTAACTCAAATTTTACCCCATTTGGACCTTAAAAAGGCTCTGGACCATCAGACCGCATTCCTTCTAGCAATTAGCCTTTAACCTTTCTGGCCTTTGTTTTTTCAATTGCTGCTGACATAAGGGTCAAGAGTGAAGGTTTTTTTGCAGCTTTCTTTGGCAAGGTCCGGAAGATACTGCTTTGCACCCTGCTGCCCAGGTGCCTATTTGAGGAAATTATTTCCAACAAGTATTTGGAGGCTTCCTCAGCTATTTCAGGTACCACTTGTTAAGCTACTAGTCATCCAGGTAGGTAGCTTGGAAAATACTCTTCTTTTACAATCATTTTCTGACGCCTTTGAAGAGAGGAGGGAAGCCACAAATCAAGCAGTTGGGTTCTGTTAATTAGCAGACTTGACAAGCTATAGGCTAGGGAGATGGAGGAAGCCAGAGAGGTCATCAGGTCAGCTTCTCAGCAGAGAAGAGACTGATGGTTAATTTTACTGCAAACTTGGGACATAAAGTTGAGTCCCTTTGAACTGTGAAACAACTAACTCATTGCCACCTCATGGGTGACTGTAAATGTCAATTCAATTCAACTCTACATTTGTTAAGTACCTAACATGTGCAATTCCCTGTGTTAAGAAAAACTGAAAAGTTTGTCCTCCAAGGTAAGGGCAGGCATGGCTGAATTGATGGACATGATGGAAGGTTATTGGTCCCCTTAAGCTTATAAGGAGTGTCGGTCCATGCTCTGTTGGTTCTCTCCCATCAATAATGGATATAAAGATTCAGAAATTCATGGGAAGATTTATATAAATTGATGGACATGCAGAAAGTAGAACCAAAAGAAATATATAGGGAGCGTATTTTACACATTTATATGTGTGTATGTATATGTATATTCCATGTATATAAGAAAGAAGTAGAATTCTTGAATAAAATGCAATAAGAAAAGGGGGAAATCCTCCCCTCCCCTTTAAAAAATTCTCTCTGCCTTTGTGAAAGGATGAAAATAAAGCAAGCTCACAATTTTGGAAATGATTCCCTTATATCCACTCACCATTTTCAGATTTTAGATTTATAGCTGGAAGAAATCTTCAGTGTTATAAGAAGAAATCTTCAATGTTCATTTTTATAGAGGAAGCAATCAAGATGCAAGGAAGGCAACTGACTTCCCAGATAACATTTGGATAACAAGGAGCAGAACCTGAAATCAAGTCCAGACCTTTTCTTCTCACAGGATATGCCATGTTCCAGTAGCTGATGGAAAGAGCATGTCATTCCTCCACAGAATTGTTGTGAGGTTCAAATGAGATACGTTGGTGTGTTGGTACTCATCATTAATTCGTTCCAAAAGGCAGGTGGGGTACCAAAAAGGTTGAGTACCAAATGAATTTTTCCCATAAGGAATAATCTATATTGAATTAATCTGTTCCAGACACCCTCAGATTTTATTAGGCATTATATACACAGAGTTGTATTTTACTAAATAAACATTTCTGGTACATAGTCATAAATAAAAAGCTATAATTAGATTAAATAAAATCATTTTAACTTTTCCTGTATTGAGAGAAGTTCATAGCCTAAGAAGATGGCGAGAAAGAAAAATGTTATTGTCTGGAAGAAGGAGTCCTCTTCCACAGTATCTGAGAGGAGCTGCCCTTCTGGAGTTCTTTTCTCTTTCCCTTTTCTATCCCTGATGACCATTGAATCCTGCTTGAGATTCGCCAGGTGTGAGCTTCACAAGAAACTTATCCAGTGATGATTTTTTTTGTCTGCATTTCAAAATTCCTCCAAAGTGATAAATGCTTGGGTGACTAAACAAATGTACAATTCTGCTTGTTATAGCTTTGTCAGGGTGATATTTTTCAACAAAGTTTTTCACTTCCACCCATTTGCATACATTTCCTTGATTAATGAAGTGGGAACATTCTCCTTTGCCTCCTCACCTGAAGAAAACTCCTGACACCAGCTGTTGGTGGTCTCTCTGAAATTCCTGGAGCTTCTCAGTGTTGAGCTCTTCTTTGTGCTCCTGAACTAAGATGTGATCCTTTATTTTGGTTGGTGTTGGCATATACTTCCCAAGATCATGATGCCAACAAGTTATAGCGAAGACATCAAGTACCAAGCAAACATCAAATATTGAAACAATATTTTTCTTATCAAAATCCATTGAATTCCAAATTTTGTGAGTTCTGATACCATTGAGGACCAAGGTTTGACTTAGCACAGGGCCTGGCACTTAATAAATATTCATTCTTTCCCTACTGGCAGTAGCATTATTACTAATTGCCAAGTCCCAGAAGCATAGATTTAAAACTAGAAGGAAACTTAGCAGTCAAATCCAAAACCTTCATTTTAAAGAGAAGGAAACTGAATGGCAGAGAAGTGACTTGTCCAAGGTAACATAGCTCATAATTTCTGAAGTGGAATTCAAACTCATGTCTTCCTAACTCTAGGTCAAATGCTCTATAATAGTGCACAATGGCCCAAAACTAAACAGAAAGAGGAAAGAATAGACTATTCTTAGGAAACCATAAAGTTTTCTCAGTGTACCCAAACTTCTTCAAGAAATACAGGGCTATCTTTTTTACCAACACATGAGTGGAATAGTCTATGGAGAATTAAAGATGGATAATAATTTTTACAGAGCCTCAATGTTTGCAAAGTACTTACATTGACTATTTCATTTGCTCCTCAGAACAACTTTGAGACAGAGATGTCATCTCCACTTTACAGGGCCAGTTGGGTGGCACTAGAAATGGAGTCAGGAAGATCTGAATTCAAATCCAGCCTCTAATCCTATGTTATCCTGAGCAAATCCCTTTACCTCTTTTTGCCTTTGTTTCCTCAACTGTAAAAATGAGGACCCTAATAGTAACTAACAGGATTAGTGTGAGGATCAAATTATATAATAATTGCAAAGTGCTAAGCACAGTGCCTAGTATATAATATGAGACATAGAAATATTATCTATTATTTTTATTCTAAAAGAGAGAAGTTAGTTGACTTGTCCAAGGTAATACAGCTACTGTCTGGAATAGAATCTGGACCCAGGTCTTCCTGATCCCAAGCATAGCATTTGATTCACAGTTGATCTGACTGTACCTTCATGTTGTATATAATATTATATAGTAAAGCAATCTGGAGAATAAGCAGACTGTAACACAGTGAATAAAGCTCCAAGAAGAGACAGAGTAAAGAGAAGCAGGAGAGAAAAATGGGATCAGAGAAAAAGATGACCTGGACTCAGGATGAGATCAAGACCTAACCAATAAATAGACCCATGAGTCAAGAGAAAAAAGATGGAAAGCTCCAAGATATTAGATGAACTGTTCCTAGGAAACTTATAAAATTGGTCGGGTTGTGCATTTGGTTGTTGTTACTGCTCCTTTTTTTTAAAATCATCGGAGGAAACATCTACATTAATGAGATCAAGAATCTCATTAATGGATTGGACAAAAATATTTATAGCCACACTCTTTGTGGTGGCAAAAAATTGGAAAATGAGGGCATGCTGCAATTGGAGATTGGCTGAACAAATTGTGGTATCTGTTGGTGATAGAATACTATTGTGCTAAAAGGAATAAAGAACTGGAGGAATTCCATGCGAACTGGAAAGACCTCCAGGAACTGATGCAGAGTGAAAGGAGCAGAACTAGGAGAACCTTATACAAAGAGACTGATACACTGTGGCACAATAAAATGCAATGGACTTCTGTACTAGCAGCAATGCAATGATTCAGGACAATTCTGAGGGACTTAGGAGAAAGAATGCTATCCACATCCAGAGAAAGAACTGTGGAAGTAGAAACACAGAAGAAAAACAACTAATTGATCATATGGGTTGATATGGATATGACTGGGGATGTAGACTCTAAGCAATCACCCAAATGCAAAAATTATTATGGAAATAAGTCTTGATCAATGACACATGTAAAACCCAGTGAAATTGCTCATTGGCTACAGGAGGTGGGAGAAAGGAAGGGAGGGAAAGAATATGAATCATGTAACCACGGAAAAATATTCTAAATTAATTAAATAAATACATTTAAAAAAATTTTAAATGTGGGAGAGATGGGATAATTAAAAGCAAAACATTACAGATGGGAATGGGTGGGATCATGAGTACAAGTAGAAAGTCTAGAGATGAAAGGAAAAGGACTCTCCCTTCCTCCAAGACAGAAACAAAAGAGCAAATGGAGGATGGTATTGTGCAATTCTGGAGTATAGACTTGTAGAGAAGAGTGAACTACAGATAACTGGCCTCCCTCCCCCCCCTTTTTTTTTTCAACAAAATATGTGGAAAGTTCCTTTGGGAAAAAGATGGTGATTTAGTTGTCTGAAAGAGGAAAAGGATTTGAATAGACAATGTGAAAAGAGTGATGTTCAATCATGAAAGAGTAAGATTAGTGACTTGTAGCATCAGAGACCAGCTGAGATTACATACTATACTTGTGTAGGGGACCCAGTCATCATGTTCACACGACTTCCCTCATTACTGTGGGACCAGAAACACAGAAGAAAAGCAACTGCTTGATCACATGGGTCAATGGGGATATGACTGGGGATGTAGACTCTAAACATCACTCTAATGTGAATATTAATAATATGGAAATTGGTCTTGATCAATGACACATATAAAACTCAGTGGAACTGCTCGTTGGCTTTGGAGGGGTGTGAGAGGAGGGGAGGGAAAGAACACGAATCATGGAACCATGGAAAAATATTCTAAATTAGTTAATTAAATAAAAAATTTTCAAATCACATAAAAAAAAGGATCTCATTAATGGGGCAGCTAAGTGGTAAAGTGGATGGAGCAATGGGACTGGGGCCAGGAAGATCTGAGTTCAAAACCAGGTTCAGAGATTTGTTCAAGTCACTTGCTGTGCAAATCAGTTCACTTCTCTCTGCCCCAATTTCCTCAAATGTAAAATGGGGATAATAATAGCACGGACCTCAAATAGTGAAGATTAAATAAGATCCTATTTGTAAAGCACTTAGCACCATGCTGGCACATAGCAGTCATTTCATTACCTTCCCCTCTCATCTGGAAACTTGAATATTTAGCCTTTGCACCACAATTCCTCTCAGTTCCCAGTTTCCAAACACAGTTGGTACAGGAGTTATGCTGAATTCTGTATTTTTCAGCTTCTCACAATATTCAAGGCCAGCAAAACAAATTTTGCCTTGCTTATCCTCTCACCAATCTCTCTAAGCTCCAAAGTTTAAACATTGTGCTGTCAACAACTGAAATGGTTCATCATTTTGATGATCTTATCTTGAACCTTAAGAAGTAAGAAAATATTTCATAAGAGAGGATTATTTGGCTCCTGGAGGGGCTGTCCATTCAAAAAGGCTGCCTTCTTCCCTCAGGGTAATCAACCTTGTAGGGGAAAAGGTTTTAGTGTCTGAAATTATCCATCAAGAATGTGCTGGCTTCGAACCTGCAGCAGGGGCTCTTGGCCCAAATGTGGGGAACTATGGAATTGGTTCAGAGAACAAATGGCCCCAAGGGGGAAGAGAGGTGATGGTTTGATCAAATTTAAACATTCAAAAGCTCAAGTAAGATAGATTTAGCCAGGAGGAGGTCACCTTTCAGAGAGAGCTTGTCAGAAAGTTTGTGTCTAGGAAGCAGAGACAGTCTCCTCTCACTCTCACTCTCCCCTTCCCCTTCTCAGCCCTTCAGAGACTACTGAGGTGTGAAATCTCCTCAGTCTTCTGGAGTCCTCTTTTTCAAATGTAAATAACCTGGGGTAGGCCCAAACTCCAAATCCTTAGCATCCAAGGCCTCAATTATCAGGGATTAGTTGACAGCCAGCTGAAGACTGGAATGTGATGCCTGGGGGGTAGGTAAGGGTATTGGAACTGAGAGAGCAGAAGGATCCTGGAGATGAGAGGATGTCTGGACTAGCTCTAGCCTACTTCAAAACTCTCCCCTCTACCCCAAATCATCTTACATGATACCATTAACACCTTTTGTCAGAGGTGGCCAAATCCTAAACTAGATACTGAACAGGACCAAAACATATTATGGAGACCCAGAATCAAATCCCAATTCTATGATGGCAGGCCAACGAGATCAAAGAAAGAGGAAAAGGCACCATAGGTACAAAAACATTTAAACAACCTCTTTTTTATGGTGGCAAAGAAGTGGAAACTAAGTAGATGTGCATCTATAGGGGAACGGCTAGCCATATTGTGGAACCTAAATGTAATGGAATATTATAGTGCCAAAAAAAAAAAATATGCAGTATACATGTCAGAAGAAACTAGGAAAACCTGAATGGACGGCTACAGAATGAACAGAATTAGAACAATTTATGTAATAACAACATTATAGAGAAAAACAACTTTGCACATCTTTGAATCTTAATGCTATGATAAACCACGATGACAGAAGACTAAAGAAGAAACACTTTACCCATCTCCTGCCAAAGAGATGATAGATTTAAAATGAAGAATGACTTAATTTTTTGGACATGACCGATGTGGGAATGTGCTTTTCTGATCTATGATGATTTTCTTTTCTTTTCTTCTTTAAGTAATTGTTCATTGGGGAAGGAGCAATGGGAAGGAGATATAATGAGTGTTTGTAAAATAATTACTTTAAAAGGAAAAAGACTTATTGACTAAATCAAGCCTAGATTTAGACAAATGAGCTATTCGTGAAAGAAACACTTGATATCTAATGCGATACGTGGTTCTACAATGAAGAATTAAAGTTTTATCTCTGTAGTTTTATTTTCTCAAATATTTTATGCTGCAATTTCTGATAGTGTGAGTTATTTAAATTCTTAGTATGCTTCATGAGCGAATCCTCTAAATAGCATTTTCTTCAATGCAAGTAGAAAGCCGACATCAATCCAACCAATGAGATTTCCTCTTCTAATTAAGAAAGCATATGAACTGCGTTTTAGTTGCAAAATGAGTGATTAAGATAAAGCTTAGTCTATTTACACCTGCTGCATTGTTTGGGCTAGTCTACTAACTAGATACACATATGAATCTCCTCATTTGCCATTTGAGGTTCCTATCATTTGAAGGGATCAAAGACTAACTCCTCATACTACAATTTTGACATGAATTCCTTCCTAGGCTAGCCAATAGCCAAATCTACCATGGATTTTAAGACTTGTTTTAAAAAGCGAACTCTTACATCATAGCCACATAGAAAAAAGGGGAAAGTGTGGAGATTGTTTTTGGTATCCAAGGAATGATTTTAGAATGTCCAGTAGGAAGTTACTGATGCAAGTCTGAAGCTCTTGAAAGAGTGAAGAGGAAAATTCCGGTCTGGAAGTCATCTGCAGGCAATTAATTAAACTCATAGTATTGATAAGGGAAACACTGACAGACATATAGAAAGATAAAACAAAGGGACAGAAAGAGAGAGAGAAAGAGAGAAAGGGACAGAGAGAGGTGGGGAGAGAGAGAAGGAGACAGACAAACAGACAGAGACAGTGTCAGAAAGGGACAGAGAGGGAAAGAGTGAGAAAGGAAGGGAGGGAGAGAGAGACAGAGAAACAGACACATAGATAGAGCAAAGGGACAGAGAGAAAGACACAGACAGAGGCAGAGACAGAGACAGAGAGATAGAGAGAAAGAGGGAGAGAAGAAGGGAGGGAGAGGGAGAGAGACAGAGAGAGACACAGACAGAAACACAGACAGAATCATACAGAAAAAAAAAAAACAAAGGGAGAGACAGAGACAGTGACAGAGAGAGGGAAAGAAGGAGAGAAAAAGGGAGGGAGAGAAAGACAGACAGACACCTAGACAAAACAAAGCAACAGAGAGAAAAAGAGAGACAGAGAGACAGAGTGAGAGAGGATGGGAGGGAGAGGGGAGAGACAGACAGAGACAGAGAAGAAGACTAAGATCAGAGTCTTGGTAATTTTCCATAGTTTCTTGCTGAAACAAACTGTCATCCATTTTTTCCCTTTCACCAATCAGACATTAGTACATTTTAGTATATACAATCAGCATATCAGGATGCTCCTTTGTTATTCTAAGTCACTAATTCTCTATATAGTGGTAATATGAGTTCAAATATAATGGTGATAACCTGTTTCAGGTAATTCAATACTTCAAAGATCTAGAATTTTAGTTATATGAGTACTACTATCCCTAGGTAGTTAGCAACCCATCTATAACTTCATGGACATCAGGTGAGCATTCTTGCAGCTAATAAGTTAATCACCTTATTACCAATGATTAATTCTCAAATAGTTTGCCTTATTTCTGGCCTCCCATTCTGAATATTCTTTTGTGTGTGTGAAAAGAAAATAGTGAGTAGCTGCTCTTTCTAGATGGCAAACTAACATTAACACCTTGAATATGGAAATGACAGGACCATGACCCACATACCTTTTAATTCAAAGCAAAGCAATTCGTTCAGTAAATAACTTATACAAGTCTGTAACATTGTTTTAGGATACTATTTGCCTTTACATAGGCAAAGAAAATAGGGGAAACAGTATTTTCCCTCAAAAACTTAACCTTCTACATTTGACTATTTTATGTCTTAGGTTTTTTAAAAAATTTGAAAAATATTCAATATTCTAATCAATGAGTCTCTAGTACTAGGGAGACAACCTTTTCTGTATTATGGACCCCTTTGGCTATCTGGTAAAGCCTGTATACTCTACTTCTTAAAATAATATTTTTAAATGAGTCAATATTTATATATAGTGTTCCAAGAGAAACAAAATATATAGAAACAGAGTTATCAATATTTTTTTTAAAGTTTGCAGACCATAGGTTAGGAATCTCTATCCTAATGGCAAGACAGTCGGGAAGGCTGTTTTGTTTTTGTGGAAGAGAGACTTCTGATTCCTTTTCAAACTGGTATAGTGGAAAGAAGTCTGGATATAGAAAGAAGAAATACAAGCATTTATCAAGCACCTACTACTGACCTAAGTACTTTACAAAGATTACCTCCTTGGCTCCCCATGATTATTTTTCAGGTAAGTGCTATTATGGTCCCCACTTTACAGATGAGGAACCTGGAGCAGACAAAAGTTATATGACTTGCCCAGGGTCACACAGAAAGTGCTGAGACTGAATTTGAACATTTGACTTCAGATCCAGTGCTCTACCAACTGTAGCAGCTAGCTGCCTCTGGTGGTATTCCTGGAACCAGAAGACTAGAGTTCCAGTTATTCATTCTTGGACAATTCAATCCTTCCTACCAGTGTTCTTAGCTCTTAAATGGGGTTGGAGAGGTCTTTGGACATAAATCACCTCATATTCTTTCCAGCTCTAAAATTATGATTCTATGAAATTATTATGTAGATACCTAACTATTCTACTCATGTTTTATTTTCCTCATTAGGTTGCTACTTCCTGGATATTATGTGATCTTATAAACATAGGATTCCTAGTCAAAGAGCTTGGGGGACGTATCTGAGCCAGAGGAGTTGGTACTTAATTAAATCACAGAGTCTTGGGGGTGAAAGGGTTTTCTATGAAATTAGGCTTAAAGATTCAGTAGTCACTGCCTTATTCTGCCTTATCTCAAAGTAGACAGGCTCAAGCAATAGGGTTATACATTTCTTTTCTCACTCACTTTCTAATTTTTAAATTAAAATGAGTCTTCCCTCACTAGTTTGCCTATTTATGGTCTCTCTTGCTGCATATTCTTTGTCTCTGGAAATGAGACAAAGAAAATAAGTAGCACCTTCTCAAAGGTGGCAAAGAAACATTAACATCTTGAATATGGAAATTATCTTCAACTTCAAGCCTAAGACTTGCAAACTGTGTGTAACAAGCCTGTCTTCCATTGATTGATTTATTGCTGTACTTAAGTGAATATTTTAAATAGGTTTGAAATGGGGGGCAGAGAGAGCAAGTGGGATGGTTCCGCCTGTGGAGAGTGACTGCCCTTGATCTCTTAGAGATATTTCTTCTGGAGAAATTGCCTAGTGGATGGCTTCTCTATGGCCATTATCCTCTTTCCCATCTCAGTGTCCTTCTTTCCAATTCAGAGTTCTCTCCGCCATTATATTGGACATAGAGAGCAGACTAAAAGAACTATGCAGCAACATGACAATCCTTTTTTGTCATTGTAATTGTGAATCCCTGCCACACAGGGATTATACTGTGTCTGAGACCTGTCATGGATAAAGGCCTTCAGTGTTCCATGCTGAAAGCTGAAAGCTCCAGTTCCCAGTTGGGCTTAAAAGCTAGAGCTTCCCATTCAAGGAAGAATATTGGAGAATGAACTGGATAATAACAAACAAGATCATTTTTTTTGGATTCATTATTCTGGACAATAAAATGCAAGCTCCTTAAGCAAAGGAACTGTTTAATTTTTGTTTTGAACCCCCTAGAATCTGACACAGTACTTGGCAAATAGTAATCATTTAATAGATGCTTTTTAATAGCTAGAAAGTCCAAAGGTAGAAGATACTGTAGGTAACAAAGGCAGAATTTGTATGCTGATCAAAGATGGAGTTTGAAGTAGTGATCAAAGAGTTATCACTTGGACTTTAGGCTACAATTTTTTGGTTTGTTTTTGTCTCTTTATAAACCTTTACCTTCAGCTTTTGAATTAATACTGTGCATTGGTCCCAAGGCAGAAGTATGGTAAGGGTGGGCAATGGGGGTTAAGTGACTTGCCCAGGATCACATAGCCAGGAAGTGTCTGAGGTCAAATTTGAACCCAGGACCTCACACCTCTAGGTCTGACTCTCAATCCACTGAGTCACCCAGCTGTGCTCCTAGGCTACAGTTTTCAATAATAATAAAGACTGGGTTTTCCAAGGAATTTTATAAGAGCTGCAAAACTGGGTTCTCTATCAGCATATACTGTTTGGTTCATTTTTATGACCAGCCCAATCCTGAAGCACCCTCTACTAGACAGCTCCAGACCTGATTGAACAATTCCCCCAAAAACAATTACCACCAAGTGTCAAGGGAACATTTTACTATCGGTTTACTATTACTATTTATTTTTGGTAATTGCAGGGGGAAAGCTAGATCCTGAGTCCAGTATCTGTGGTTTCAAAAAATGTCAGGAACGAAAAGCACCAGATGGCAATGAAGACAATACATAGGGGAAAGATCAGGGGAAAGAGAACAGCTTATGTGTGTGATGATAACAATGAATAAAACATCTTCATTTGAATTGAATAAATTAGAAAAAAATCTCAGCTTATATAGGCACACATATATATTTATACATATAAAGCTTTTTTTGCCACTTTCAAGAAGTGTTCCATCTTTCTGAAGAGATATATGTGCAAATGTGTATAAATATATATATATATACATATCTTGCAATGTATTCCTTTTATTCATTTAATTCAAATACATTACATGTATATATTTTAAGATCACAGATTTAAGAGGAAATGATCTCAGAATATATCTATTCTAACCCTCTTATTTTTACAAATGAAGAAACTAAAGCTTAAAAATGTTAAATAGATTTGCCCAAGTTCATATAGCTAATAAATAAGTAGAGCTAGGATTTGTCTGTGATTTCATACCTAGTAGACCTTCCACTGAGCCATTCTGCCTTGTACAACAATTTTATGCATCTCCACTAAAGTCATCCTCTGATGCCTCATTGTAGTATGGAGGGAAACTTGTATTCCTTAGAGCACTGGCAAAAGAGTTCAGATTCTAGCGGGTCCTAATAAATATTAAAAAAAAAATAAAGATTTGAGCAGAAGCCAAAAAATTCTGCACTATTGCTACTCCATTCAAGCCTTTAAGCATTTATTTAAGAATTTATTAAGTGTCTACTATGTTTTGGGTATAGTGCTACACATCCCTGCTTACCCTTTCATGTACTAGTTGTATTTTCATTCATGTCCCCATTGGTCCTCTCCCTCTTATTCTTCTTGGTAGGAAATTCTGAAAATTGTTTCCTTCACCAGTTCTGGACTTTTGGGTAACCAGTCTCACTCATTCACCTCTCCTTTCAAATTCATTGAATCCTACTCTAGGAAGGGATACTCAGTATCCATTTTAAGACAAAAGGTAAATGTTGATAATAAGTCCACATTTGGAGGTGGCAGGTCCTGGGTTCAAATATGACCTTAGACACTTTCAAGCTATGTGACCCTGAGCACACCTCTTAACTCCAATTGCCTAGCCCTAGTATTGGTTCTAAGACTAATGGCAAACAAGGCTTAAAAAAAAATCATTGAATCCATATTTATCACCTAAAGAAGATTCTGGGAGCTTTTTCCTCCCAAGCTCCAGGACACATTTCATTTCTTCCTCAATGAGTTTTAGCACATAGATCAGCCTTTCATTCCTCTTCAACTCCTGTCTTTATACTAAGGGACTTCAACACATGTATTGATGATCTTTCAAATTCTAACTTTTCCTTTCATAAATGTACTCATTTTCTATGCTCGCTATCTTAAACCTTAGCCACATATGGTAATACATTCATTTGCCTTTGAACTAAAATGAACCCATAATATAAAAATTTCCCTACTTTTCCTAGATTCTTCTGATCCTTCTATCTTCTTGGGAGATTCTGACACTGGAGTTATAGTGCTTGGTTAGAAAATGTTAATTGTGGTTAATAATCTCTCCATTTACCTCTTTGTGTATTTCTAGTTATTTATGTCTTGATTTTGCCATCACCTCTCTTTTACTTTCTTGTTCATGAATTCTGAATTTCCTTTAGCATATCATAATATAATATATCATAATCTCTTTATCCGATCATTCTAACTTTCTGTCTGCTTTCCCCTAAACCCCTTATTATGACCCCTTAGTTCTTCTCAGATCATTATCTTTCTATGGCAATGTCCTTCTTCATTTCCCATCTTGATCCTTTGGTGAATCAATTCAATCTTAACTTTGTGCTTTCTTCTCCTATTGAGTCACTTACTCCTTTAACCCAAAACTGATCTTGTCCCAGACCTCAGCCTTGGAAACACTTCTGCCATTTGCTATATTCCTACATATATATGTTGCTGAGTGAAGCTGGAGAAAATCATGCAACTATTCTGACTAGGTTCACTATAATTTTATGTTATATGAACTCAACTGGGTCCTCATTTGCAAAACAATACTTTTATATCTTTCCATAGTCAACTTGTTATCCCATTCATCACATTAACTTTTTTAAAACTTTTCATCTATCTTCAAACATCCCATGGATTTCTCTCCTCCCACGCTCTTAGTTAATAACACTGTCTCATATTTTGCTGTGAAAAAATGAAGTCATTTACTGAGAGCTTCCTCTTCTTCCCTCCTCTTCATCTCAAATCACCCAAATGTCTTCTGTCACTATCTTCTTTGTCATCCCTGCTTATATAAATAGGTGGCCCTTTTCCTTGCCAAGGCAAACTCCTTTCTATGCAGAAGTGATCCCATTTAATTCTGATTTCTCCAGCAAATTGCCTTGTCTATCATCCTCGGTTTTTCTTATTTTTAATCTCTACCAGTCTACTAGTTGCTTCCTTACTGCCTACAAAAATACCCATGTCTCCTCTCATCCTCAAAAAACATTTCTGGGTCCATCCATTACCTCCAGCTATAGTCCCATATCTCTTCTCTTTTTTGTGAAAAAACTTCTTGAGTACACTTTCTGTAATCATTGCCTCTACTTCCTTCCTCTCATTCTCTTCTAAATTCCTTTCAGTCTAGTATTTGACTTCATCATTCAACTATAACTCCTTTCCAAAATTATACGTGATTTCTTAATTACTTACTCTAAAGACTTTTTTCTAAATCTTCAACCCTTTTGACAATTTGGCCCTATTAATCCCTTGATTCTTCTCTAAGGATTTTTGAGATGTTGCTGTCTCCTGGTTGTCTTCCTACCTATCTGATCACTCCATCTCTGTTTCCTTTGCCATATTTACATCATTTCCAAAAAAACCATAGGTGTCCCCAAATAATCTGTGTTGGGCTTTCTTCTTTTCTCCCAGCATAAGATCTTGGTGATCTCATCAGCAAACATAAATTTAATTATCATCTCTCTTCAGTTGATTCCCAGATATATTTATGTAGCTCTAACCTCTCTCTTGATCTCTGGTTTTGCATACTCAGTTACCTATTGGATAATTGAGAGTCAACATGCCAAAGACTGGAGTCATTATCTTTCCCCCAAAATTCTTCCTCTTTCAGAACTTCCTTAATGCTATCAAAGGAACCATCATTCTCCCATGTACCCCCATTTACCAAATTTGAATACTAGGCTTCATCCTGAATCCTTGTTTATACTCACTCTCAAATGTCCAATCTGTTCCCAAGTACTGATGAATCTATCTTTAATATATATCTCATGTATCCCATTTGTCTCCTCTGACATAGTCTCCATTCTGATGCAAGCCTTAGTCACTCTGGTTCCTAGGCTACTGAAATAGCCTTCTGGTTGGTCTCACTCCAGTCTATCCTCAATCTAATTGCCAAAATGATCTTCCTAAAATCTAACCAAGTCACACATAATCCCCACCTACTTCAATAAATTCCAGTGACTTCTTATTACTTCTGAGATGAAATGGGAATGCTTTCTTTAGCATTTACTATTCTTTGTAACCTGATCCTTTCTTCCCCTTCCAGTTTTTTCCCCATTGCTCTCCCCTCTACATATTCTACAAACTAGCCATATTGGCCTGCTTTCTGTTCCTTGAAAATAAAAATCTGTCTACTGATTCCATGCCTTTTCATTACTATCTCCAATACCTATATTATCCTCTCTCCTCATCTCTATCTCCTGACTTCGCTGGCTTCCATTGAGTCTCCATTCAAATTCCATCTCTCCTAAGATGTCTTGCTTGATCTACTCCCTCACTCCATCAATGTTTTACTTCTGATGTTGTCTACAATTAGTCGTGTGTGTGTTACAGTTATTTGCATGTTGAACCATTAATATTCAATATTGTATTAGACATGTTAGCTAGTCATAAGACAAAAAAAATATGTGAATGGAATATGTCCAAGAAAAGAGGAAGCAAAACTATCACTTTTTGTAGATGATATGATGGTTTACTTAGAGAAATATAAAAATCCAACCAAAAACTAATAAAAATAATTAACTTTGGGAAACTTGCAAGATATAAGATGAATCAATACAATTCATCAACATTTGTTTTATAGAGGCAAAAACCAGTAAGAAGAGATAGAAAGATTAGGGGGCAAAACACCAAAAATGACAAATGCTGAAGAGGTTGTGGGAAAACAGGTATACTAATGAACTATTGGTAGAGCTGTGAACTAGTCCAACCATTCTAGAAAGTAATTACATTTAAGTAACTATGCACAATATACTTTGAAGTCTACTTGCCAACACATGTAAGAATTATGTGAATGCAATTACAAAACACTCTTTACATATATAGAGGTTTATCTATTTAGAGAAAAATTTTTCTCATGGGTGGGTAAAGCCAATATAATAAATCATAAATAAACATTTATTTAATACCAATGATGTGGGTCAGGCATTGTGCTAACTTCTGAGGATAAACCAAAAAAAGAGGCAAAAGAAGTCCCTTACCTCAAGAAGATTACAATCTATTGGGAGAGACAACATGCAGACAAACATATTCAAAATAAGCTACATTGGATAAATAGGAAATAATTAAGAGAGGAAGGCACTAGAATTAAAAGGAGTTGGGGAAGACTTCCAACAAAATAGGGGATTTTAACTGGGATTTAAAGGAAACCAGTGATGTCAAAAGATGGAGTTGAGGAGGGATAACATTTCAGGTATGGGGAAATAACCAGAGAAAATGCCCAGATATAATAGATGAAGTGATGTAGTCTCTTATTTGTGAATAGTTGGGAAGCCAGGGTGGAAGAGTATATGTCAGGGAATAAAGTATACTGGCAAGTAGGAGGGGGATAGGTTATGAAGGACTTTGAATGACAGGGTATTTTATATTTGATCCTGGAAGGAAGCACTGGATTTTAATGAATAGAAAAACGACATGTTTGTTCAATTCCAAGACCGGAACAGCAAGAGGAGAACAGATATCAAGGAATTTAAATTACAAATAGAACATTTTATTTGATCCTAACGGTAATAGAGAACTAGTGGAGTTTATTGAATGGGAAGGGTACATGGTTAGACATGGGTAGACATATTTGGGAGTTGAGTGGAGGATAAACTGGAGTCTTGGTCAGGAAGATGAACCAGAAAGCTACTATATTGATCTAGGGATAAGGTGATGAAGGAATGATCCAGAGTCATTACGAATGGAGAGGAGGGGTTATATATAGAAGATATTGTGAAGACAAAATCAGCAGTACTTAGCAACAGACTGAATATGTGAATTGAATGTGAGTGGAGTCAAGAATAACAGTGATATGGCAAGCCTAGGTTACTATGAGGATGATGATATCCTTGACAGTAAAATGAAAGTTTGGACCAGGGAAGTATTTGAGACAAAAGATGACGTGTTCTGTTTGGAACAAGAGGAGTTTTAGATACTAGCAAGACAACCAATAAGAAATTGATAAAGCAAGATTAATTTAGGAGAGACATTAGATCTAAATAAATAGATGTAAGAATTATGTGCATAGATAGGAAAACTAAATTCATGGGAGCTAATGAGATAACCAAGGAAGATATATAAAGAAAAGAAAAGAGCACCCAGAAGAGAAACTTAGACATTTAGGGTAGGAGTAGGGAGAAGAGAATGATAAAACATGATTAGATAGATGACTTTTGTTTCTAGTGAACATGGCAATACATGTAGGTCTTCTCTACATGTAAGTGATATAACTGAGATGGAAGGGAGAAGTAGGGTATTGAAACGGAGTAGATTAAAGAATGTGAGGGTAGGGTATTGGTGGAAACATTAACATGTATATTGAATTTGCCTAATATATATAGCATGTACTAGAAAGGAGAGAGACTGTGAACCAATCATTGAATTCATTCAGTTAGGTAGGTGAATGTGCTAGGGGTTGCTAGATAATAACTAGCAAGATATGGATTTAGTAATAAATTTGAATAACCTGAGTCTCAAAGGAATAATAATGGTTTGGGGAGAGGCTGTAACACTGGGGAATAAAGAATATTCTTTCCATATGGGTATGAGTGAAAGTGCAAGCAGTACTTTAGAAAGGGACCTTTGTAATATTTGTGGTTTTTTTCAAGTAAAACTTTGTTGACAATTAAAAGGACACATTTACATTTTAGTTTCCTAAGTTTGATGAACAAAAAGAATGCTCTTTGTGGTTGAGTATCCAGTAAATGTCTACCTTTCAATTAAGATTAAAATTCCCTGATTCCCTATGTCTGAAGACTAGTTTAACTGAGTGCAGAAAGGGTCATCACTTGGAAACTCAAAATGACTTAATAAGGATTTACATAGATGACAAGGATCCTACACCCAGGAAAATTTTTTAAATGCCTTTTAGGAGTGAAATAAAGATTACATGTTTTAAAAATAATTCCTATATAAGAAATAGGGAATAGGTTTTTTTAAAATACAGCTTCTTTTCAGGGGTAGATTCTCAAAGAAATTATATTGTATGGTGTATCTTCTGTGGAAGAGATCTGTACACATCCCTAATCATTGAAAGTAAGTGTACAAAATGGTTAGAAAAATTGCCTTGAAGCCAGAATGACCTGGATTTAAGGCCTTTCTCTGAAATCTACTGCTTGGGTGATTCTGAACTAGTTACACCAACTCTCAGTGCCCTAGGCAAATTGCTCAGAGTATAAAATACAGAGAGGATTGTTCTGGATGGGCAAAAGGAATTACTTATGTCAAAGAAACCACAGGGTCCAATTCCTCTACACTGTATAACATTTCTTCTAGGGGTTTGGGGATTAATGAAAAAAGATACTTAATAAAGTACACACAGATCCTGAGGCATTACTATTTTGTTCCTTTCCTTCCCTTTACCAAGTGATACTTAATCCAATGATAAAT
Source organism: Gracilinanus agilis (assembly GCF_016433145.1). Taxonomy (NCBI): domain Eukaryota; kingdom Metazoa; phylum Chordata; class Mammalia; order Didelphimorphia; family Didelphidae; genus Gracilinanus; species Gracilinanus agilis. The sequence goes on from NC_058130.1 coordinate 675,687,043, forward strand.
CACCACATTTCACCTCTTGCCTATATTAGCTAGGGTCAGAGTTTTCCCATCCTACTTAATTAAATAAATTTTGGGTATTTCTGTTTATGCACACACACACACACACACACACACACACACAAATATATTCAAGACAAACAAGTGTATACACACAAACACACACACATCTCAGCTGTTCTGTTCTGGTTAGGAGGGCTGAGGCTGTTTATTAAATAGTTATGATTCAGCAGTCAGGGCTTGTTGTTACAAGCTGGATTCACTCATCAGCTGTAACCACCTCCCTGAAGAGTTGCAGGGTGAGTTCCACATATACTTTTTCCTTTGGGGGTTGGGGGAAGGGAGGAAAGATAGCTTTCAAATTAAATTGTTGAATAACTTGACTGTAATTCAACTGCCCAGGCCTGGAGGCAACCTCTTAAAACAGAAGCATGAATGCATTTGGTTATCATTCCAAAGAATTTCACATTTCTGTAATGAATGCCATGTGTCCCAGTAACAAGCATAGTTTCCTTGTTTTACTCATGGAGGGGTGCAAGCTTGGGTGGTGAGGAAATCATAAGAATTCCACATTTTATTGAATTGCAAAGTGATCTCTAGTTCTCATATCTCCTTTTGCAGATGAAGAATCTTAGGTTCAGAGAAGTAAAATACTTTATGATTACAGTTTGTTACTGACCAAACCAGGAATGGAAACCAGGTTTCCTGAGTACCATTTGTCTAGGGCACTGAGAGTTGGTTTGACTAGCCCAAAGTTGTCCAACCAGTAGATTTCAGAGACAATACTTAAATCCAGATCCTTCTGGCTTCAGGGCAACCTTTCTAACATTATGTATACTTTCCTCCTAGTGATGTCCTTGTTCTAAAGTTCACTTGGAATGGTTGATCTTTTTTTGCTTATGTATCTCCAGACATATTATATTTTTCTGGTTCAAGCTTGTATCAGAAGAGTCAAGCTCTGGCTTAGGGCTAAATTCTTAATTAAGTATCTAAAATACTTGGTCTCCATGTGCACTCTACAAGACATTCCAGCAGAACTCAGACTAACAAGTACTCACAGTTTAAATTAACAAATAATTTTAACTCCTGATGATTCTATAAATTCTTTCTGTGGATTTGTTGACAATAATCTATTTATCCTATACCTATTCATTACACTATGGATTCCAAAGCACTTGGAACACTGTAGCTTTCTTGAGGTCTCTAATCCCATGCAACTTGGAGTCTCACCTTTAATTTAATTACCCATTAAGATTTCTGGACTATATGGGGTTGGGGGAATAATCACAGAACTTAAAAGGAAATTGATAGCCTTCTAGTCGAATCCATAAAAAAAAATGGAATCCTTACTATATCATACCAAATGAATAGACATCTAGTTTATGCTTGGAGACCTGCAAGGATGGGGAAAGTATAAGCTCTAGAAACAAACCATCCCTGAAATTAATGATAATGAGAAGGTAAAACAACTCAACTCCTTTTTTTTTCTCATTTTCTCTTCCAAAAATAATCTACAGAGTATGGAAAAAAAAAGGATAAATATAACCAACATGGAGTTGAAACTGAATATTAGAGAAGAAAGGATAGAGGATAATAGTCCTCAGTAAGTTCAAGTCGCTAAGCCTAGATGTAATATCTAAGTTTTTGTTAGGCTTCTTTGAAATATTATGCAGAAGTGACAAAACACAAGACTGAAAAGGAGCAAATGGGAGTGTCCTTTTACATGAGAGTTTACATTGTGCTCTGTCCATACCCTGATTTGTGGGAAATGTAGGAAGGTGGTGGTAAGGTAAGGGTAAGTATTGTGTTCACAATCTAGTTGGGTCCTCTGTGTTTGGTACCATCTCTCTTCACCTTCTCTATATCCCTTCTCATCCTCAGCCTTCCATCAATATTCTTATTTACTGAAATGGGGACTATATAATGACAAGGAAATTCATACCCAACACAATATAATTATCTGATTAGACATGTCTGAGAACTCCAAATGGAACAACTGCTTCAATGATAGTGTGTCCTTCTGAAGTAAAGGAAAATATTGTAGGCATCTAGAGTAGGTCTTCATGTGCACTCTACTAGACAATCCAGCAGAACCCAAATTAGCAAGTACTCACAGTTTAAATTAACAAATCATTTAAATTATTGTTTATTCTATAAATCCTCCCAGTGGATTCATTGACAATAATACATTTATTCTACACGTTCATTTTATACAATGGATGCCAAAGTACTGGGAACACCTTAGCTTTCTGAAGTCTTTTTTCTCATACACCTTTGAAATTTCATTTTGTTGCTATTATCTAGTAAGACTCTTTGGACTATATAGGGGGAAACAATGTAAGAGGGTGGTGGTACAGTAAGAGTAAGATATTGGTAGATATTGAAGAAATTAAGCAAATCAAGCACACAAAAGAAAACTCACTCCCTCTCCACCAACAACCACTATAGGTAGCATTAAGAATATCAACCAATCTAGAATCACATACAAAGAGTCATAAAACCCTGTATACCTTTTGACCCAGCAACCACTATTAGGTTTATTTCCTAAGGTGGTCAGAGAAAAAGGGAAAGAACCTCTATGTTCTAAAATATTTGTAGTTAGCTGTATTTGTGGTGGCAAAGAACTGAAAATTGAAGGGATGCCCATCAACTGGGGAATGGCTAAACAAGTTGTGGCATATGATTGTGATGAAATACTACTGTGCCATAAGAAATGACTAAAAGATTAATTTTGGAAAAAAAACATGGAAAGACCAAATGAAATTCTGAAGAGTGAAATGAGCAGAACCAAGAGAACATTATATACAGCGATAGAAATATTGTTTGAAGAATAGCATGTATACTTCCAGAGAATGAACTGATAAATAGAAATAAGTAAGATACAGCTTTACATATACATATATCTTTTTGTCAAATGATGTCTTCTCTAATGGGAGAGGGGAAGGAGTTAAATGGATATTTTAATGTAACAAATAAATAAATAAAATTAAAATTAAAAAAACAAACAAACAAACACCTTCCTTAACCCCATTGCATAGGGGTCATTTAGAGGCCTTACTTAGCATCTTTGAAATGATCTAGAGATGAGAGAACAGATATAACAAACATAAAGACTAACAAAGTTCCTGGTTAAATCAATTTTGTAATATCCAAGGCTTGTTTGAATGAGATGAAGATCTTTTCATTAGTTCAGTGAGTTTTATTAGGATAATTTTGCTTAAGGGAACTATGTTGTAAAACAGTATTTTCAGTTAAACTTGACAAGACATGTCTTTGGCTCCCATTAAAAACATGTTTATCTTCTTTCCCTTTCCCCTTTGACAGTAAGAATCTCAGTTTAACTATCTTCAAGAACTCTGCATCTAGTATAGAGCCTTGAACTTAGTGTTTCAGAGGTGCTTACTGAATGAATGATGGTTGAGGTGAGAAGCAATGAGGGCCTCAGTTGGGGCAGAGGTAGTGGGAATGGAATGAGGGACAAATGGAAGAGATATTTCAGAAATAGGATTGGCAAGATAAATTAAGTGGGGGAAGGAAGAAGGAGCAGCTGAAGATTATTCTAAAGCTTCTATTCTTAAAGAGAGAAAAAACAGAAGTACCACCAATAATGGGAAAGTTGGGAGCTGGGACAGTGTTAAAGGGAAGATAATTTCAGTTTGGGCCACCAGGCAGACAAGAGTGAATCACTGAATCACAAGATTACAGATTTAGAGCTATAAGGGATTTATTTTAGTCTATCAAGTTGAATTCCCTCATTTTACAAATGAAGAAACTGATCCCCAAAGAGGAGAAGCTAATTGTATAAGGTCACAAAGATAGTAAGCTTCAGAATCAGAAAGCCAAATCTACAGACTCCAAGTTTCATGCTTTCTACTGTGTAATTTCAATTAATAGTATTAATTGAACAGAATCAGTGTGGTACAGTGGCCTAGGAGCCAGGAAAATCTGCCTCTGATGCAGGCTGGCTGTAATTCTCTAAGATTAAAGTACAGAGCAAATATCTCATTGGTAGTTCCTTCTATGAATGAAACAAAAAATTGAATCTCTAGTCCCTATTAATTTATAATCATTATTTATATTTATAAAATGACTTCTTTCTAGCAACTTTGTGACATAGATAATGTTCATATTAAAACTGAAAGAACAGAAGAAACTTGTTCTTGGTCCATCAGCGAGTAAGAATTTCAGCTAGGATTCCAGTTCAGATATCCTGACTGAATACAGAGCTAATTCCCATCTACCATGCTCATAGAGTTCTTGAGAGTTCATCATTTTCTTCCCCCTCTTGCTTGCCCAACAGGATGGAGCCCAGAAGCAACTGGACATTATGTTTATTTTAGCCATTCTCCCCCGTTGTCCAATGACCAAAAATACCAGACTAGGCTATGATAATTATAATAATTAGGATCATTACTAATTTTCTGGGGATGAGGATGGGCATTGTACTTTGCCACTATTTACTTAAGAAAAAGGTTCCTGTAATGAAGCATACCTATTTCAGACTAAAAATAGCACTTTCAAGTTTCTGGGAAAGAGGTCAAAGTGTTTCTAGGGGGAAAAAAAATCAGAGAAGAGAAGTTAGTCCAAGTTTCTTTGTCTGCTGGTGACAGTGGCTTCCTGATTCCCCTGTGCTAGACTCCACGGGTGGCAAAGGAAGTTAAACAAGAAGGAAATGCCATTTAATGTGTCAGCCTCTCTCATGGAGACAAAACTGGCTCACAGTTGAAGAACAAGTCTGTAATTTTTCAGCAGTGGGATGCTGCTGATTGGAGAGGGATTATGTAGTTGAGGTTTGGATTCTCTGTTTCCTTCATGATTCAGTGAAATGAAGGATGGAGTCGAATAATTATTTTCTTCACTGTGACATATGAATTCTAAATTCTGGAGAGGCAGCATAGAGTCATGTCAGCCTTGGAGTAAGGCGATATAGGTTCATCTATTGACTTTGCAGCTTGGAGCTATAACTAGGGGGAGGCAGCTGGAACTTTGCTCCAGGACTGTGAATTTATAGAGCACTATCAATACTTAAATTCTTTTTGCAATGCAAAAACAGTAAAATTTAGCACATTTTCAGCAAGAATAATTAGCTTAAATAGGAAATTACCAGCTAGTAGGCTGAGGTTAGCTTCTCATTTTCTCCGTCAAGCTTCCTTACCCACACGACATTGACAGGCTTACCTGACATAGTCTCTGTGTGTGTGTTGTCATCCTTACTTTCTCTCTCAGTGCCACTAAGCTGGAGAATTGTTGTGTGCCACTTTCCTAGGGTATAGTTTGTGGCATTTGCCTTGGGTGCAAAACTCCTACTTATGACTCAACTTCTACTTGTCATGGACAACAGAGCAGAAAACCCATCAACAATAAATCAAAGGATGTAGATTAGAATCCTGGCTGCTTTTGATGTTTTTGTTCTGTTCAGCTGTTTCATTTGTGTCTGCCTCTTTGTGACCCCATTTAGGGTTTTTGTTTGTTTGTTTTTTTGGCAAAGATAGTATAGAGGTTTGCCATTCCCTTCTCTAGCTTATTTTGCAGATGAGAAAATTGAGGTAACTGGGCTGAGTGACTTGCCCAGGGTCACACTGCTAGTCAGTGTCTGAGGCTGGATTTTGAATTCAGGTCTTCCTGATTCTAAGCCTGGCAACTTTATCCATTGTACCACTCAGCTGCCCTCTGACTCTGCTACTTATTATCTATAGGATACGGGACAAATAGCTTAAGTTACCTGGTCCCCGGTTTACTTATCTTTAAATGGGATTAACCCAAAAACCTTGGCACTTCAGTTTCTTTGTAAAAAGAGGCTAATAATAACACAAGGTAGAATTCATGGGGTTGTGTGAAGCAATCTATAAATGTGACCTATTATCATTTCATAGGAAGTGTATCGATGCCAATCATCAAATCAATATTGCTAAATACAGCCTGTCCTTTCATTTTCATAAGGACCTTCATAGCTTGGATCCCATTCATGGAGAAAGGATCATATAAGTGAATGGACCATAGTGACTATAGAAAGGTAGGATCAAGGAACTAGAAATTTAGCCAAGAGAAGAATAGAACTAGTAGAGACACAATAGTTGTGTCGGAGTATTTCATAGTCAGATCCAGATTTAAGAGAGATCTCAGAGGCCATCTAGTCCAAATCCCTCGTTTTATAGATGGGAAAAAGAGACCTACAGAGTTAAATGACTTGCCTCAGTCCAAGTATCTAGTGAGGGGCAGAACCAGGATTTGAAACAGAATCTTTGATTACAAACTTACTTGTCTTTCTGCAGTATTTTTTTTATTCCTCTACCTCAGGATATGATAGTCCACAAAGCTGGTTGCATCTGGAACTTGATTGAGAAGAGGATCACCTTTGTGCCATTTGTTTCTCTCCTCCCCCATGTTGTTATTTACTTTTGTATAAATCTGACACTATTGCCCAAAATGAAAAGACATCCCATTGCCTTTTAAAGTGATTACTCTTCATTAGCACATGCAGGCAAGTAGAATATGCACCTAGCATAGTAACTGTAATGAATGAATTTCTAAATGGAGATTCCAATGCTCTGGTCTCTATTCTCATTCTTTCCCCTCCATCTTTAAAATAGAGAAAATAAAATGTCTTCTGTCTTTTGGGGATGCTCAGAGAGATCTACCAGGAAAGCAATTTAAAGCACATTTTCCCCTATGTTGTTTTGTATTATAATGCTATATCACCTCTACTAATCAATGAATTCAGTAGAGAATCTTTTATAAATGTTTTGAGGCCTGTGCTATCCTTCAGCTGGGGAGACTATAATGGAATAATACAATATTATAAAAAATTATGAAAGAGACTATTTCAAAGAAACTTGGGAAGACTTGTATGAACGAATGCAGAGGGAAGTGAGCAGAACCAAGAAAATTATTTATACTATTTATACTATAAAATCAACATTATAAAAAACAACAATTTTGAAAAAATTGAATTGTGAATTTTATCAGTAAAGATTCCAAAGGGCTGGTAATAAAAATCTTATTTACTTTCTGACAAAGAGGTGATGGACTAATATTCACCATTAGGCACACATTTTGGGGCCTGGTCAACATAGGAATTTATTTTGTTTAATTTCGCTTACTTGCTATGGAGTTTTTCTTCATACCATAGAGGCAGATAGGAGAGAAAATAAATATTTAAAAACTGAAATAGATCAAATTCAATTGTCTTCCAAAGACAGTTATATTTTTCTAATTGCTTAAAGAAACAATTTTTAAACATTCATGTTCTGACATTTTGCAATCCAAATTCTTTCCCTTTATCCCTTCCTGCAGTGGAAAGCAATGTGATATAGGTTATACATGTGTATCATGCAATACATATTTTAATATTTGTCACGTGAAAGAAAACATATCATACACATAAGAAAACATTTATCAAGGAAATAAAATGAAAAATTGTTTTGCTTTGATCTGCATTCAGACTCCATTAGTTCCTTTTAAAGTAGTGGATTACATTTTTCATCCCAAGTCCCTTGGAGTTGATTTGGATCTTTGTATTCCTGATACTAATTAAGCCATTCATAGTTGACTGAATATTGTACGATAGTAATTGGATCATACGGTGGACACCGTTTCCTGGTTCTGCTCACTTTACTCTAGCACTTCAAAATACAAATCTTTCCAAGTTTTTCTGAAATCATCCCTTCCCCCATTTCTTATGGTTTGAGTACAAGTTACAATCACATGCTATAACTTGTTTAGCCATTCTCCAATTGACTGACCTCCCCTTAGTTTCTGGTTTTTTTTGCCACCATCAAAGTCCTGCAATAAATATTTTTGTACAAATAAGTCATTTCCCCCTTTGATCTCTTTTGGAAACTGATCTGTTATGGTATTGCTGGGTTGAAGGATATGCCTAGTTTTATGGCACTGTTAGGCGTGATAGCAAGTTGCTCTCTGGAATGGTTTTATCAGTTCACAGCTCCACTAACAATATGAATCCCCTTTAAAATTTATCATTTTCTTTTTTTTTTTTTTGTCATCTTATACAACTTGATAGGTATGAGGTGGTACCTTAGAGTTGTATAAAATTAAATTTTTAAAAATCTGGTGGTAGCCTAGAGATTATCTATACAAAGAAAATGCTTCATGTATCTTTGTAAAACTGAGCTGTTGAATTGCTTATACTACCCATAATATCAAGAAAGAATAGATTCTGTCTTACATGTTTATCTTACTGCTTCTTATCCCCCTCTTGGAGTTCCATCTTCTTCATCTTCTTCCTCACTAGTTGCTGACATTTCCCTTTTCTCAGGCAAATTCTAAAACTAAATTAACAGTTTGTGATAAATTATTAAAATACCACAAATGCAAAATATATTTGATAAGTATCAAGGCTCTAATCTGAAGGAACCAGTCTTTAGGGAGTTTTAGTCCTTATGATGCAAATGAAAGATTTAGGGGTGAGGGGCAAAGATACACCAAATTATAGCACCTTACCAATGGCCTACCCTATCTACCTTAAGGTGAGAGCTTTGCATATAATTATTAATAGTGACGCATAGATTTTCATAAAAGAATGGGAAACTGTCCCATTTAATCCCTTCAGAGAAGAAAAAAACTAGGCTATAAGTTTCCAAGCCCCAGCCCCAAATGATCTCTTTTTTCTTTTTTCTGGTGAAAGATCACATAGACATATGGATTTTTGAAGGTTATCTATGGGTTTGCTTAAAATTGTTATAATTGGAGAAATGAAAGGAGACTCACAGCAAAAGCCAGAATAACATTATGCAAAATGAAAGCACTTTAGAAGAATAAAAGAGTGATGACAATGCAAATAAGAGGTAGTGAAGGTCAGAAGTTTTGCATAAAGCTCCTTGCTTCTCATTCATCTGAATTTAGCCTGAGGAGAAAGAAGTGACTTATTAAAGCAGGAGGCTTTTGAAAGAGCATTACTGTTGAGCCCCATATCTCCTTACAAAATCCCAGAGGGACCAGCAAAGAATTCAGTGAGAAACTGATCATCTCAGAGCCATGAGGAAATCATAGAACCATTGTACAGATGTGGTGGGTGGTTTTTTTTTTTTTTT
>NC_058130.1:675696364-675751689 GCF_016433145.1 Gracilinanus agilis
AGAGAGAGAGAGAGAGAGAGAGAGAGAGAGAGAGAGAGAGAGAGAGAGAGAGAGAGAGAGAGAGAAACTATACAAGAGTGATTCACTTTACTGGAGGAAATTGTTTATTGAATTCTGCTTGCCTGAATGGGATGGGAGTTGACAAGAGCATTGGAGAAGAGAAAGCCTAGACTTCTGGTTTCCAGATTTAAGACAGAAGGTCCATTTGAGTCTTTTCTTCAAAGAAAGAGTCTATGAGAAGCTCACATGTAGAAGACACAGGGGTTCAATCATATTCCTATCCCCAACTTGCTATTCTACAGATTTTAGGGGATTTTCCCTTATTGAGATCTAGGACACTCAATTGAGCTAAGATATCTCACTCACTGGAGAAAGATTCAGGAAGAATTATGTGTTGCCAGATATATGCTGTCTATATGTTTACCTTCTCTGATGTCTGCTTGCTATCAGCTTGGATAAGTGAGTTTATATGCCATTGGGTATTTATCTATTTTTCTGGAACTAGAATTTCAAGGGAAGAGAATGAAACCTTGGGAAAACTGTTCTATTGAGAGAGAGCAATCTGGAGTTCAGTTTGAAACTAAAAATTATCTCCTCTAGACTAACAACATTTAGTGGGGTAGGTAGATATGCCTACCCTTGGTTGGCTACACTTTCTCTGAAGAGAAGAGAGCATCTGGCCCCAATTTCCTGCTCAGCTGTTGGATGGAATCAGACTTCCTTGGAGAAGATTAGGCAAAGGAAACTACCTATATCCCTTCGTGCCTCCTTTTAAGACACATCCAGACAGACTTATGTGGATATCTACCTATTTGGACAAAACTCATACATACTGCCTCTGTAAGAATGGATTAAAATGATTAGGAATCTTCAGTCTGGAAAGAGAAGCTTTAAATCCTATCTAGTTCTCCAATCGCATACTATCCTGAAATAATCAGCCTGGAAAAGAGAAGATTTAGGATATGAAATCCATCTTCTGATATCTGAAAAACCATTTCTTCTTCTCGCTTTTTAAAAACTCTTACGTTCTGTCTTAGAATCAATACCATATATTGGCAGAATAATGGTAAGGACTGAGCAATGGGGGTTAAGCGACTTGCCCAGGGTCACATAGCTAGGAAGTGTCTGAGGCCAGATTTGAACACAGGACCTCCTGTTTCCAGGTTTGCCTCTCAATCCACTAAGCCAGCTAGCTGCCCCCAGGGCCATTTCATAGAAGACAGAATCAATTTCTCTGATTGGTCTTAGAAGGTAGAACTAGGAGCAATAGGTAGAAGTCATCAAGTCAATAAGCATTTAAGTATTTACTGTATTCCAGGTACTGTGCTAAGTGATAAACATACAAAGAAAGGCAAAAAAAAAAAAATGACAAAATTCCAGCAGTCCACATTCTCAAGGATAACTTTGTCTAAAGGAGGAGACAACATGTAAACAACAATGTACAAAAACCATAAAAACCACATACGTATGTATGCATGTATTCAGAGATAATCACAGAGGGAAGGCACTAAGATTAATGAAGACTGGTAAAGGCTACTGACTTCTTTTAGAGGATAGGGCATTAGCTAAGACCTGAAAGAGGTCAGGGAATCTAGGGGACAAGAGATGAAAAGGTAGAGATTTTCAGTCATGGGGGAGAGTCAGTGGAAATGCCCAAAATGGGAGATGGAATATCTTGTTCATAAAACATGTTGCAAAAGGACTAATGTTACTGAATTTTAGAGAAAACAGAGAAGACTAAGGTATAAAAAAGGCAGGAAAGATAGGAAAAAGTTATGAAAGGTTATGAAGGAAAGAAAAAAATGTAGGTTTGATGTAAGGAGAAATTTCTATATATCTAGAGCTGTCTAAAGATAAACTTGGTTGCTTCCAGAGATATCAGACTCCCTTTTAATGGAAGACTAGAAATAGAAGCTGATGACCCCTTGTGAGTTATAAAAATTCTTCTTCAGATATGTATTGAATGGAAAACCTTTGAAGAGTTTGCCAACCTATTCTGAAATTCTATTTTGTGATGTTTATAAAAAAATTAATAGCATGGATAATACAAATATGGAATAGTTTACTAAATTCCAAATATACTAGAAATCAGAATTTCAGCATTGAAAGGAAACTCAGAGGTTATTCAATCTAACCTGAGACCCAAGACTCCTCTGCTACAACAAAAATCAGGAGTTCATTTTTTTTCCTATCTAATCAGATACTTTTCTCTAACAGCTATCTCAGTATCTACTTCCACAGATCAAGGATCAGAGTCCTTTAGCTGAAGCTAGAATGATCTGTCTGTCTCTGAGATGACAGGATCAGGTTTTTTAGAAAAGGATGAGTCATTTGTCATTTTGAACCTAAGTCGATACATGTGAGCGGCTCTTCTGTATGGTTGTTAAGGAAAAATTTGCTTCTATCAAGTTTCAGAGAGCACCAGGATATGAATCACAGTTAAATTTTATATTCCCAGGAAACTACCGTATCTAATCCTATGTTTGGTGTAAAGCATTGCCTCTTGTAGATTAGAACACTGCTGTGCTAGGATATGGGGTGAGGGTAGCCCTTACCATGGGGCAGACTTTGCTTATGGGAAGAATAGGGGTTCAGAAAGGTCCCGTACCAAAAACCATGTCTCTCATCAGACACCATCATGTCTGAAATTTTAGTATTATAGCTAAGAATACTTTAAATTTGATTCAACATTTTCCAAGCATCTCCTATATATAAGATACTTGACCAGGTTCTTGATTCTCTTTTAAAGCTTAAATGTGAATCTCTTAATATGTCGATGATTTAGTAAATAAGACTGCCTTCCTCTCTGACATGGACCTGATATGCACACTATGGATTTGGAGACAGATCTTGGCCTCATTTCTTAGCTCCGGGACTATAGATAAGTCCCTTCATTTCTTAGGACCTGAGGTTCCTGAGCATTGTTTATTGAAACAAGTGTTAGACATGGAGCCAGGAGATAACTGAGTTTGAATTCTGTCTCTTACGCTAATTAACTCTGAGACCATTGACAGGTCATTCAAACTTTCAGAAGACTTATTACTTACTTGTAGAACTGGAACATTAGTAACAACTTCACAAGGTTGTAAAGATAGAAAGAGATAAAGATATAGAAGTACTATGCAAATATTAGCTATTATCATTGTTATCTATAAAACAAGAAGGATCAAAGCAGTTGAGGTCTAAGATTCCTTTCACCTTTGAATCTTTGGAAATAGCTGAGAGAGAGTGCAATGGATAAGACAAAAAGAAAGGAGAAATTAAGGACTACTTGATTAAATCTTTGGAAATGGCTGAGAGAGAATGCAAGGGATGAAACAAAAAGAAAGGAGAAATTAAGGACTACTTGATTAATTTTGTTTATTTTGCTAGCTCTTAATATTAACATTGCAAGTTACATTTTTATAAAGGTTTGCAAAACACTTGCCTCTCTACAACCATGTGAGGTAGATAGCAAAAATATTATCATTCCCATTTTACGGATGTGATAAATGAGATCACAGTTGAGAGCAAGTTGTATTCATAAAGCTGATGAATATTAGATATGGGATTTGAATTCAAGTCTTTTGATTCCAAGGCCAGTGCCTTTTTCTAATACATGGCCCTATGTTTTTGTGAGTTACGTGTGTAACATTCTATCTAGCCATCCATCTATCTATCCATCTTTCCATCTAGCCTTCTATGTATGTATGTATGTATGTATGTATGTACCTATCTATCTATCCATCCATCTATTCATCTATCTCACATATACACATCTATCACATATACAAACATAATAAATGTAAATGTACATATGTATGTGTATGTATTATGTATAAGTGTATATATGCTTCTATATATTAGAAAAGGAACTGGCAAACTACTTTAGCATCTTTTCCAAGAAAGTCTTGGACAAAGTCATAAAGAGTTGGACATATATGTTAACAATTCACCTACACACAAGTACACATGGACACATATACACATATGCACATGTATAAACATATGTATATATGTATGAAATAGATAATTAGGTTCTGATTAGAATGTTCCCTTCTTGTTTGTTTCCCATTTTTAAGGATGAAATTATCATTAAAGCATGTCAAGAGAGTATTTGCCACTGGGCTTTTAGCAGAGATAGGTGTAGCAATTATTTGGGTAAAGCCCCCTGTCACTAGTAGAATGTGTCATTGTGCCAAGTTTTTGAGTCTGTTTCCTGAACTCCTAGTCTATTTCCATTTTTGTGCCTATTTGGTCATATGTTCTAAAGGCAATTATCACCCCCTTCCCCAACTCCACTGATCCCAAACTATGCTTCCTTCCTCTAAATCTAGGTTTCCCTTTATATGTGTTTTTTTTTAATATATTGTTTCCCTCAATCTTCTTTTATTTATTTTCTTTCTTTTGAATGTAGTGTGCCCTTTCAATGCTATTGTTCCATCAAGGATCTTATCACATCCAAACTCAGTCATACTTCTGAGTCAAATTTGCCTTTTTGAGTTGAGATTACTAGTTTCTATATATTTGTGATAATGAGATTAAATCTACCTTGCCCATTCTCAAATTTAATCACCAAAAGTGTAAACAACTCCAATTAACTCACCAGTTGGGAGGTCTGTGACCCACATGTGCTAGAGTGAATGATGAATCAAAATTTACTGACTGCCTCCTGGGCAGCCCTAAGAAAAGTGTCTGTTGTGATTGGACATGTAAACTAAGAGGAAGGCACAGGAAGTGCCCCAAAAGAAGCCCCTTTAAAAGAGACTTCTGTGAGTTCAGCTACTCTCTCTTCTCCTTTGTGTCTTGGACCTGAAGTAAGTCTTCTTTTTTGTGACTTGGACTTGGAGGAGCACTGGACCTGGGACCCTGAGACTTTGGTGAGACTGTTCTTAAATCTTTCCCTTAGAATTACATGTGGTGAGTGTAAAGACTAAATCTTCTTGGACTTCTCTAAATGGACTGCTTTTTAAAAAGAGATTTTGAGACTGAAGCTTTTGCTTCATTCATCCCCTGTCTTCAAGCTTCAGACCTCAGGCCTCAGGCCTTGGCCTGAAGACTAGTTAGATCTGCTTGGTCTAAACCAGAGACCAGAATGAGTCAGATTAATTATCTTACCTTATCTTCTCTTTAATTTTCTTATTTTTTCTCTCTCTTTTCATTTGTAAATAAACTTCCATAAAAGTCATTTTGACTTGAGTTTATTCTTTAATTGGGGATTGATAATTATTCAATTCTTGGCAACCAAACCTTTTAATATTCACCCAACCAAAACCCCTTTTTACCCCTTACATATTGTTTTGTTAGTCATATTTTGTGTTGTTGAATATACACATCAGATAACAGGGGTTTTATAGATATTACTTGACCCTTTCTTGGATATGGTCTCCTATGAATTTCTAGATGTCTTATGCCATTTTTCTTATTACACTTTTGGTATACATTATGACATGATAAATAAAGCTTTGTAGATATAGAGGTAGGCAATTTCTCCTTCCCTACTCCTTATTTTAAAGCCTCTTTGCTTAAATTTACAAGAATCCAAGCAAATATTTTCTTAACAGCTGATTGTTAAGTCCTCTTTGAGAAGCTTGACACTTCTATAATTTAAGCCATGGTCAAAAAATCCAAATTCCTGACCCATACTCTGACCTTGAACCTCTCCCTTCTGAATCATATAGAATCTCAAAGATGGAAGGGACCTTAGAAGTCAAGTTCAATTTGTACCTACACAAGTATCCTTTCTTTGCCACATCTGCCAAGGAGGTCATCCATTTTTTGTTTGAAGATTTCTTGGAAGTACATTCTATTTTTTGGATCTATTTAAATGTTAGGGACTCTAGTATGACATCATTTCTTTTTTGCTTTCTATTCATTCTACCTCATTTTGCCATTTTGAACCAAGCAAGAAAAACAACAAAAACCAAACCAGCCCAATCTCTCTCCTGAATGATATAGCCCTTAATATACTTGAATATAATGCGTAAGCCTAACCATTCTCTATCTCATGTCTTTTCATCTTCAGGCTAAATAATTCTAGTTCCTTCAAGCAGTGCTTATACGCCATGAGCACAAATTCATTCATCATCCTTTTTCACCCTTCTCTGATACTCTTCTGTCTATCAATGTAATTCTTAATGAAATAGTTGTGGTTTAGTGTTACTAGAGTAGAGAATAGCAAGACTACCTCCTTATCATTCCAGGATAATATGCGGCTAAAGATTGCATTAACTTTCTTGACCACCATATCAAGATGTTGACTCATCTTTACTTTGCAGTTCTTTAAAGTCACCTATTTTTCACATTGGTTAACATCTAACCACATCTTATACTTGTAAAATAGATTTTTAAAGCTCATATATAAGACAATATTTAGCTTTAGTAAATTTCATTTTATTTAATTCAAATATATTAGTTTATCAAAAAGTATTTTTACTTTTTTTCTCTGCCATTGTCATTTCTGATATATTTATGTCATTTGAAAATCTGATAAGCAGTTCATCAACATTTTGTATATACAATAACATAAAATTTCAAGCCCATCTGATTAAGCATAAATCTCTAGTTCACCCCACTGGAGACTTCCTGCCAAGTTGATATTATACTACTAAGACTATTTTTCGCATCTTTTGGGACATTTAGCTAACTTAAAAAAATAACCGCTTACCTTCTATCTTAGAATCGATACTGTGTGTTGGTTCTAAGGCAGAAGAGCAACAAAGGCTAGGCTATGGGAGTTATTGACTTGACCAAGGTCACACATCAAGGAAGTGTTTGAGATCTGACTTGAACCTAGGACCTCCCATCTTTAGGTCTGAGTCTCAATCCACTGAGCCATATAGAGGCCCTTCGACTAACTTTCAATGAATGCAACTGCAATATTGTCTAGTTCCTATCCATATTTTTTCCCAAAATTAACTTTGCTGATTTTGTATATATTATCTCTCTTGAAACTCTTCCTCTTCCATGGCTTCCATTAATCCCTCTATTCAGATGCTTCAAAAACCTAAATATCCTTAGCTCCTATCTATCTATCTATCTATCTATCTATCTATCTATCTATCTATCTATCTATCTATCTACCTACCTACCTACCTCACTAGTTTTTTTCTAGTATATATTGTATTTATGACTATATAATTATTATAATTATTTGCTGGAAATGTGATGTAGTGGAAAGACTTGTGTCTTTGGAAGGCACAAAATCGGGATTTAATTTCTCTTTTGCCACTTAATACATATATTATCTTGGGCTAGTCATTTCTCCTTTCTAAGTCTCAAGTTTATGTTCCATAGGTCTCTTCTAGCTTTAGATATATGATTCCAGGAGCTCATTTTTTTCTCCAATAACCCTAATCTGTCACTCACTTCCTACACCATTAGTCTTTTTATTCTAAACCCCCTGTCTTTTATGGCTTACATTAAAATTTTACCCATGTTCAATGGAATGTAAGCTCCTTAAGGGAAAGAGTTTTGACACTTTTGGTTTTGTATTCCCTAGTGCTTAGCACAAGACCTGTCACATAGTAGGTGCTGTATAAATGTTTGTTGACTACTTTGTGCAAGACTTCATAATATTTAACAAATCTTTTTTTGGTCTCTTTCTGACAAGATTCATGATATCCTCATGAATCATGGGAATTGAGTACCAGGCATCCTGCTTAGCAGGTTTAGGAGATTCTCTGCCACATGCCACGTTTTGGATGCTTGCCTGGGAAACAGAAGCTCCTTTGATTGTTACCAGGTTGATAAATGGCTTCCTTAGTAGCCCTTAGCATGCAGTCAACAATTATCACTACTCCTCTCTTTTGTTGCTTAGTGGAAAATTTCCCACTTGACAACACCTGTATATTTTCATTATAATTTCTTTAAAAAATAAACAAACAGACAACACTTGCCTTTCATCTTAGAATCAATACTGTATATTGGTTACAAGACAGAAGACTGGTAAGAGCTAGGCAATGGGGGGGGGGAGCAAGTGATTGCCCAGGGTCACATAGTTATGAAATGTTTGAGGCCTGTTTTGAACCCAGGACCTCCCATCTCTAGCCCTGTCTCTCAGTTCACTGAGCCACCTCACTGTCCCATTTTCATTATAATTTCTTGAAGGACAAGTGGAGGAGTAGCAACTCACTCTTCAGAGTTTATAAATTTTTACTCTGGAGTAATTTGCTCTGGAAAGAGCTTCTTGTCTAAAACAGGTATGAATCTTCCTATGGACTCCCACAAAATGAATGTTTACATTAATTCAGGACTTGCCATTTATTGACTCTGTGTGTGCGCGTATGTGTGTATCTTATGTCTCCTATACTGTAGGTTCATGGAGGGCAGAGGGCAGAGACCATGACTTTTCTTTTGCACATGGAAGGTACTATATACATTTTTGTTGGCTGATTGATGATGATTTTTAATATTAACTGACCCAGTCACTGGCGACTCTGCAAAAGTTATTCTTTCTTTAGATTGCTCAAAATCAGATGATAAAAAGTCAGATGTTCACATTTACCAGGCTTACAAGGATAGGAGCCAGGGTTTCGGACTCAGAGTTCAGGGATTGCATCCCTGCTCCTCTTGTCTGACCCTTACCACCGTGGACAAATAAACAGAGTGTTTTGATCCTGCCAAAAAGGATAATCCAGTAAAGCCTGAATAGCAAGTACTTAATAGTCAATAAATTAACACTTACATAGAATTTCAATATTTTATGTGTACTGTCATTTTACTAGATTATACGTTTTAGAATGATCTTCAAAGCTATCTAATGAGAAAAATAATGCAGGTAGTGGAGATATTATCTCCATTTTGGGGATGAGAATGCTGAGGCATAGCAGGTTGAATGACTTCATCGAGGCCATAGCTAGGAAGGTGCATACAGGTCCAGGACACCAGTATAAGTCCTCTGATTCCAAATCTATCATTCTTTCTATCAAATCTGCCTCTCCTACATGTGTAGGAATAACTAAGAGCATAAGAAATATGCTGATACATGACTATATGCTATGGTACTATGAGATATGAAGAAGAGGATAATTTCAGAGGAACTTGGGAAGATTTAAATGAACTGATGAAAAGTGAATTGAATAGAACCAGGAACACAAGATATGTGATAACAATAGCCTTTAAAGACAAACAACATTAAAAGTCTTAAGAACTCAGACCATCCATGATTACATAGAACTCAGGATGAAACACATCTACTTCCTCACAGAGACATGATGATTGAAGGAGCAAATTGAGGCTTAATTTTTTTGGACATAGCCAATGTAGGAATTTCTTTTGTTTTGTTAGGTATATTTGTCACAATGGTTTGGTTTTCTTTTTTCAGTGGTGGGAGGGAGGGAGATGGAAAGAAGAGAAGGTGGATTTTCATTCATTGAAAAAATGATTTAAAAAATGCTGTATAATGACAGATAGGTGATTCAGTGAACTGAGAAGTAGGACTAAAGATGGGAGATCCTGGGTTCAAATGTGACCTGACACTTCCTAGCTATGTGACCCTGGTCTAAGTCACTTAACTTCAGTTGCCTATCCTTTACTGCCTTTATTGCTTAGTATTGATTCCAAGAGAGAAAGGTTTTTTTGTTTGTTTGTTTGTTTTGTTTTTAGTGTCATACTAGGTCAGACTCATGGTCCATTCAGTATCTATTCTGTCTAAAAGTTAGAAGACACAGTGTTGCAATATATTAAATCAGCTCAAAGGGTTTGTCAAATTCTTACTTAGATACTTCTAGGGGTCCCTATTGATGTAGACCCTATTAATATTTCTTCACTTAAAAAAAAAACTTTACCTTTTGTCTTAGAACCAATATATAATAAGCCAAAAGAGTGCTAAGGGCTGGCAATAGGGGTTAAGTGACTTGTTCAGGGTCCCACATCTAGGCAGTGTCTGAGATCAGATTTGAACTCAAGATTCTCTATTCAGCAGGCCTGACTCATTGTCCACTGAGCCACCTACCTGCCCCTTATCTTTAATTTTCTTGATCTTGTTTATATATCTATGCTGTATTGCCACTCTGAGTAATGAGTTTTTCAAGTTTATAAATGGACAAAATTAGTATTTCCTTTTCCAAATGACTTTCAAAGCTTAAAAATGAAATCTTCCTGGTAAAAAAATTTCTGGTATCCTTGCATTTGATGAACTGGATTTGCTTTGGCCTGCTTTGCAGTTATATAGATTTCAATCATATATGAAGTATATAAAAGTAATCAAAGTAATTTCAAGGAGATAAGAAGTGCTAATTTTTGATAAGATGAGAAGAAGCTTTGTGTCCACAGCACCTCAGGTGAGTTTTGTAAGCAAGGATTTTACAAGGCCAACGGAAAGAAGCATACATTTCTGACATGGGAGTCTACTTATACAAAGGCATAAAAATGGGAGATGGAAAGTACAGGGTACAACTAATAAGCCAGATTGAATGAAGATGAGGATGAGTGAAGGAGAGAAGTGTGAAATAAGGCTTGTGAGGTAGAAAGGAGTCTGATTGAGCAGAAGATCCTATTTAATCCTAGAAGCTAAATAAATCTTTTGAATTACTATCTTTTCTAACTACTTCTCAAACTCTTTAGAGAGGGCTCCATTAGTGGACAATTATATTTCCTTTTCTCATACTCATTTTTGGGGCATATATATTGCTAGTTCTATCATGGAACTTTACCTTGCATTAGTTTTAAGTAACTTTTTTCATGTAAAATTTTCATAATGACATCTCTTCTTTTCTCTAATTCTTGATTAATTCTACAAGCTCCATCTTTTCTTCTCCAGCCTATTGCAGTAGCCTGTTAGCTGTCCTTTCTGCCTTCAGCATTTCCTTTGCTATTCATTCTCCTCCACACTACTGCCTAAGCTGTCTTTTAAATACCCTGCTCTGATTATGCCTACTCACAAACCTTTAGGAACATTTCACTAAAGTGTAAACTTAATATCCAAAATTTCAAGCCTCTCCACCATCTGTCTCTAATCTAACTTTCCAGCTTTGTCTTATGCTAATCCTTTTACATATTTTGTGTTCTAGCCAAAGAACATCTCCATCTCCCTGTGTTTCTTTTCACCATCCCTCCATGCGCAAGGAAAGAAGAGATCAAGCATTTATTAAAGATCTAATGTGCTAGGCCCCATGTTAAACACTTTACATATACCAAATCATTTGAGAATTTCATTTCACTATCAAAATTATGAAACAGAAAAAAAATCAGTCTCTCCCCCTTGAATACACATCTTCTACTTTTCTTAAAATGTTTCCTTTTTTTTTTTTTTTAAGATCCAACTCAAGGGCAGCTAGATGATTCAGTGGATTGAGAATTAGTTCTAGAGATGGGCAGTCCTGGGTTCAAATTTGATATCAGATACTTCTTAGCCACGTGATCCTGGGCAAGTCACTTAACCCCAATTGCCTAATCCTTATCTTCTGCTTAAGGCAGAAGATAAGGGTTTAAATAAAAAAAAAGATCCAACTCAAGTTCTGCCTCCTCCTTGAAGCCCTCCTTAATTTCTCTTCTCAAACTCCTCATAACATTTTGCTTGTATTTTTATCTTGCATCTATCACATTCTTCCCCAGATCATAGTTCTTTTTCTCTATACTTTTCATTAGTTAATTCATTACTTAATTCCCAAAGATAATCCAGTAGCATAGCTACCTATGTATCCCCCTGTGTCTATCGCAGTGCCTGATACATAATACTAGATACTTATTAAATGCCTCCTGAAATAAAGCTTCAGGTGAAAAGCAATCTCATTACTTTATGGTAACACTCTATCCATAAGGATACAGTCAGAGACTCTTTGCCCAGAAGGAGAAGAGTGGGTTTGTAGCTAGAAATACGAAGTAGAAATGACTAATGTATTTATGGGTACAGCACGAATGGCTGTAGAAATATGTAGTAGAAATGACTAATGTGTTTATGGGTACAGTCATTCATGCTAAAGGAATTCTAAAAAAAAAAATCACATTTTAAATTCATCTTATCAGGGCTGCTGGTGATATAGTAAGCAGAGCAGTAGACGTAGAGGCAGGAAGACCTGAGTTCAAATGTGGCTTCTGACTCTCTGTGTTCTTGAACAAGTCACTAATCCCCTGTTTATTTCAGTTTTTTCACCTTGTAACATGGGGATTGTCCCTACTTTGAAGGGTGGTTGTGAGGATCAAATGAAAGAATATATGTATTTTTAAATTTTTAAAACCCTTACCTTCCCCCTTAGAATCAATACTGGGTATTGTTTCTAAGGCAGAAGAGTGGTAAGGGCTAGGCAATGGGGGGTAAGTGACTTGCCCAGGATCATACAGCTGGGAAGTGTCTGAGGCCAGATTTGAACCCAGGATCTCCTGTCTCTGGGCTTAACTCTCAATCCACTGGGCCAACCAGCTGCCCCCTGAAAGAATATTTTTAAAGGCACTTAGGTCAGTGCCTGGCTCATGGTAGTTGCTATATAATTCCTTTGTCTGCCTAGTTTACCCATAATTAAAGTTTTCAAAACCATCAGGGTCTGGTTGCCCTAGATTGGTGTATTTGTAAAAGGCACCATTCTCTATGCTTATTTCAGTATAAGGCTCCATATATAAGCTCCTCTGCTATATACCATTAAGAGTTAGCCAATTGTATGGAGAAGGTGCATTTCTTGGTAGTGGTTGTGCAAATAGCTTTATTCCTTAGTCAGATGAAGCCTGGAACCTAAGAGTATCAATGAGGCAGAAGAAGCATGTGCATCTATGCATCCTTTATATGTAAGTGATTGTTCTACATGTGACTCCGGTACAGCATTTAATCAGCTAAAGATGAGCATAGCTGGGACTCTTTTCCTTGAAATTCTGAACTCAATCAGTAGACAAGATCCCTCCAGACTTGAACATCCCCTTAAATCTAACAGGGAGCTCTCCACTTGCTGAGTCCTCCCAAGTGGGATACTGACCTGGGAGCAAAATAGTGGTTGGCAGACTGTGTGAGAAGGCTTGATCATCATAGCACACAGTGGTCTTTAGTTAAGATTTAAAGCTCAAATTCAGTTCCTATGAAAGTGAGTCAGAATTACCAGCAAGTCCTAGAGGAGAAGAGGATGATTAAATTGTTTGAAAGGAAATTCCTTTCATTGGATATCACTGCTTTACAGGGCAGTATGCAAATCACCTAGCATTCTGGTTTAATAATTGAGAACCAAGTAACAAAAGAATAGTGATCATCAATTGATAGGAGGTATGGGTAGGGCTGAAAGCATGGAAATTGCATGCAAATTTAAACAAATAGCCTTCCTCTACACAGCCCAAACCCCAATACCCAGGAGGTAAATAAAGAATAACATACTGTGGTATTTATTTAACTTATTAGCATAGAGGATGTGCTTTGCTTTCCTTTTTTTTTTTTTTTTTTTAAATCAAGATTCTGCTGGCTATGAATAAGTGTTTTGGTTATTTTTATTTGCAAAGAAAAGGGATTTTTGATGTTTCATAATATCATCTTGTTTAACAACTGCTGGTTTGTAGCATAAATTCCAATCATGGAAAAGCACATCTATTTAGAGGATGGGAAAATATCTGATTTTGAGGTTCTTTGAAAAGAACCCCAGATGCCTCTTTATAGTCTCCTAAGGCTAGGGGAATTAGCAACAGTATAGATTCTACTACAAAAGAAGTTAATTCAAAGTTGCACATAAAACTCCATGATCCTATGGTACTAGAAATTCTAGAAATAAGAAAATCAAGTTGGAAGGCACAAGTGTCCTTTCTCCTCAACCTTCTTCTTTCTATATCATTATTCAGGGAGTGGCGGGACAATTTGCCACCTTTGATGTAGAGGGGGTTCTTGTTCAGGTACAGATTATATCATCTGTTCTCTAACACTTAGCATAGTTCCCATCTCATAGTAGGTGCTTAATAAACATTAGTTGACCGACTGATTTTGAGATTCTTTGAAAACTTGAATGCACAATGAAAACTTTCATTGAGTCAGATAGTCAACATTAATTTGTTAAGCAATTATGTGCCAGATGTCATTCTACATGCTGTGGATACAAACAAAGGCTAACACAACCCCTGTCCTTGAGGAGTTTATGGTCTAATGGAAGTGAAGGCATGCAAATAACTCCATAGGTAAAAGTTAGGAGAACAGAGACTGTTTTTTAATTTTATTTAATTTTTAAAAAGTTTATATCTTTATTTAATTAATTTAGAATATTTTCCCATGGTTACATGAATCATTTTCTTTTCCCTTCCCTCCTCCCATCCCCCCCCATAGTCAACGTGCAATTCCACTGGGTTTTACAAGTGTCATTGATCAAGACCAATTCCATATTATTAATTTTTGCACTAGAGTGATCATTTAGAGTCTACATCCCCAATCATAACCCTATCAACCCATGTGATGAAGCAGTTGTTTTTCTTCTGTGTTTCTATTCCCATAGTATGCTTCTGTATTCCCTAGTCCCAGGTGCCTATCATATCACAAATATATAATACTGTTTGATCAATTAGATTGAATACCATCTTTGGCACTTGCCTGCTATATGATCAGGGAAAAGTTACTTAACTTCTCTCTAAGCCTCAGTTTCCTTATCTGTAAATGTGGATAATAGTATCTGTAATACCAGCCTTTGAGAGTTACTATGAAGCTAAAATAAGATCATATATGTAAAGCCCTTTGCAAACTTTAAAATGATACAGGAATGCCACCCCTCATAATTATTATTGTTATAATTCACTGGTATTCCATTGTTAGCTTACCTCCCCCTTTAACATTGTCATGTTAATGGACATGATCAACTCCAGAGTAGTCAGTTAGCAGTTTTGGCAACTTAGGTAGAAAGGGTAGAAAAAACTGTAATACAGAAATGTTTTGTGTATTAGCTGGTTCAGTTGCAAACTTATGACATTAATATAGACCTGTGATGACACATGTGCCCAAGGGCATGCAGAGCCTTCTCTGTGGGCATGCCTGCAGTTGCCTATCAGAGTTTGTTACTAGAAAGCCAGAGGGACTTGGGGCAGAACTATTCCCCTCCTCCTCTCTATGCATCTGAGGACATTCCTCACTTCACCTGCCCCTCTGCCCAGCAGTCCAATGGAAGTGCTTCCTCTAACCCCTGTCTGGGGTAAGTGTGGGGTAGGAAAAGCCTGGGGGTGAGACATTTGGTCTCTGAGGGGGACAGTGATGGCACTAGGCTTGGGAGGATGGGCTGGGGGCAGGGCCCAGCACTCTGTCTCTAAAAGGTTTGCCATCACTGGTATAGACCATACCATGGTCTAGGCAAGACACAATGCTAGGGGCTGTTCACAATGCAATGTCATGAATCAGAGTCTCTGCTCTTAGGCTTCCAACAGTCAGAAAGGGGAAAGAAAACAGTATTATTACAATGAGCAATATATGTTCTAGAAGATTTCCTCCCTCCTTGAGGGAATGTCAGAGATGTTGTAGGGAAGTATGGTCAAGTCTTGATGGGTTAAGATCCATATTATTGCAGAGAATCCTGAATGAAGGGCATTATGCTTCCTTTGGAGGAAGAGTTCTTAACATGTGTGCATGCATGTACATGCATGCATGTGTATGTGTGTATATATGTATATAAGAGAGAGACAGGGACAGAGATAGTGAGAGAAAGAGATTGGGGGGCACCTTTGGCAATCTTGGAAAATCTAAGGATCCCTTCTCAGAATGATCTGTGTTATCCTCATTCATAATGGAAGGAAATGCTATAGGTCAATCAAAATAAGGTTGTATTTTTTTCTAATTCAGCTTCAAGGACTCCTTGAATTCTTTCCACAGAATCCAGGTTAAGAGTGCCGGAATAATGATTTTTAAAAATCAATAATTCAACAAGTACTTTCTCAAGCATTCTCTCTGTGCCAGTCATTGTGCCAGGTGCTGAAGATATAAATAAAAAAAATAAAATGATTCCTGTTCTCAAGATCCTTACACCCTCCTAAGAAGAGATGGTATGTTCATGATTAAACAAAAAGAAGATTGATTAATTTTTAAAAAATGAACTGTGATGGGGTAGGGAATGGTAGTCTACAAGGGGGAACCATAGAGGAAGCTTAAGCTGGTCTTAATATGAGGGTACAGGCTTCCTCTGAGACACCCCAAACTACAGAAGTGCTCTAGGTCAAAGGGGCTATGAGGAATTTCCTTCTAGGAGCATTCATCCCACTTTGGATTTTCCCCTATCTTTAATGAACATAGATATCTACTTCCTGGTTGCACTCTGATTAGCTCCATCTTATCATAGCTAAGGATATGGGTGATAGCTAAGATTGGGTGATATCTAATCTAATCATTTTTGAATTTAACAGAACATTCCTTAATCCCCCCCATGCCCCCAACCTCAATGAATTACTTCATTCCTAACTCATCCTGTCCATCTTTTTCTTATCCTGTAATCCTTGTTGTGAAAGGGGCATAAAAGGCCTACACACTGTCTTCCTGCCATTTCAGCATGAATTCCAAATTTCTCTTTTTATTTTTAAGGGAAGGTTTGGAGTCTTGCTAAGGGCACCTATCCCAAACCTGGTGTTCACCTCAAGTTTCCCCACAACAGTCTCACAACCCATTCAAACAAGAGGCCACTCCTCTGAGTTAGTTCTCTGTGTCTTATGTACAAGGTACAAAAGGGTATGCCTATATTCTGTGCAGAGGTACTCCTCAGATGCCTCTGAACAAAGTAGTCTCAGGCCTTTTTCTCTCCTCAGTTTGAATTAGAAACTCATTAAGTTTCCAGAGTTCCTGAGTCATTGTCTAATTCAAAATTTACAAATACACAGGAGAACTATGTGAGCAGTATCATAGGAGATCTCTTCTGGCCAGGGTAATGGAGTAGATACCGTTATGAAGTCAAGAGAAGGTTAAATGAAGAAGTGGACACCCGAATTGGGTAGGCCCCCAACTCCATCTTATTATAGCTAAGGATTTATGCAATGACTCATTTGAATTCTTCTAGAGTGAGCTTTACTTTAGAATGGAAGCCCCAATTTTGGGAAAAAAAATATTAATTATTTGGGAAAAATGTTCTACCTCTTTGTTTCTTCTCCTTCAAAACATGTGTTGATTCCCGACAGGGGGAAGAGAGAAATTAGTATCTGTCCCCAATAAGCCCTTGAGATTTCCAATGTAAAAGTTAACTGATCCTTAAGGCTGGTGCTGACTCATAAAGAGCTGCTAGAAAGTCAAGTTCCTTTAGCTTAAGATCTGCTAATTCTTAGCACTTTGGCCCCTTTGGCTAGAAGAGTAAGGGGGTGGGGGGGAAAGGGGGTGTTGTCATTGTTTTATAGTAAATCCTATTTTTAGGATTTCCTGGGGCTTTATTCAGACCAACAGTTTGCCAAGATTTTCAGGGAATGTATTATTATGTGTGAGGTCAAGTAGGGTGTCACTGAATATTGGAAGCCCCAAGACTCTTAGGGTTAGTGATTTAAAAGTGATTTAAAAAAAATTAATGAGCTAGGCAATTTATAAAATCCAAAAACATTTTCAATATTTGAGAAAACCACCAGAATAGACATCTTTGGGTTCTGGATGATGGCATAGATAAGAAGTATCAAAATTTGGATTCAGTTCTGGGACTCTACCCTATGCCTTTATAAGATTTTCCTTTATACAAAAATAGATCTTTCTGGATCCTACACTCTGTATAAGCTACTATACTTTATTAAATCTCCAAAAAAGGATTGTATCCACTACCTCAGTACTTAGAGTCAAGTTTTAACTCTTTATTATGATTGCTATTGCCACAGCTCTAATAAAACTACTTGATAGAGAATCTTCTGGATTTCCTAATTGTCTCCCCATAGAGTATAAACTCCTCGAGGGCAGGGATTGTTTTGTTTTTGTCCCTATCCTCAATACCTCAACCATTGTCTCAAATTTAGTTATTATTTAGTCATTTCAGCTGGGAAACTGAGGCAGGTCCATAGAAGTCAAATGATTCCAGGTCCAGAACTCATTCTCTGCCCCACCTTGTCACCCAATATTTGTTGCCTTGTCTCACCCATTAGATTATAAATTCTTTGAGGAGAGGGACTTTCTTTTGCCTCTCTGTATCCTTAGTGCTTAACCCAATGCCTGGCATATAGTAGGTACTTACTAAATGTATAGTTGCTAACTCATTAATGAGTAATGCCACCATCTCTATGAAGCCTTTTCTGATTACCTCTCATTTATCTTAGGTGCCACAGTGGATAGAATATTAGAACTTGAATCAGAAAGACATGAGTTCAAGTCCTACTTCAGACATTTACTAGCTGTGTGACCCTGAACAGATCATTTAACCACCCTTTGCCTCAGTTGCCTTATTTGTAAAGTGAAGATCATAATAAAACCTACCTCATAGGGTTGTTGTTTGAAGAATAAATGAGATAATATTTATAAAATGCTTAACATAGTCCCTGGCATATAGGTATAAGATTACAATTAATATCAAATAACTCCAAAATTATATTTTATAAAGTTTATTATAAAAGCCTGAGTAAAACCAGCTTTCCTAGCCATGATCAGGGGAAAGAGAGAGCAAGGCCCCGGGTCACATCAAAATATATCTTCCCTATGTTAGTACATTATGTAGATTGTAACTAGGATGCTGGGAAAGAGAGTCCCTGGGGAGAGAATTTTATCCACACATAAGAAATACTATATAAATGTTAGCTATTATTATGACAATGTTTAAAAAGTGTCTATGCAGTATATATTCTTTTTTCTTTCATTTTTTAAAACCCTTATCTTTTTTCTTAGAATAAATACTAAGTATCAGTTCCAAGGCAGAAGATAAGTGAGGGCTAGGCAATTGGGGTTAAGTGACTTGCTCAGGGTCACACAGTTAGGAAGTGTCTGAGGCCCAATTAGAACCTGGTACCTCCCATCTCCAAGCCTGTCTCTCTACCTACAGGACTACCTAACTCCTATATAAGACACTTTCAATGTAAAGTTATTTTGTATAAATGAATGAGTCAATGAATGGAAAGGTCAGAAAGCATTTGTTTCTCAAATTGAGTCATTTGCATTTTCCATAAAATATTGGGCATTCCAAAAGTCTTAGTGAAAATTTAGGCTTAAAACATCTTTATCACAACATTGAATAGAACACTTGCTCTGGATTCAGGAAGAAGTGATTTCAAATCCAGCCTTAGTTACTTACTAGCTTTGTGACCCACAACAAATCATTTAACTTTGCTAACCTCAGTTTCCTCATCTATAAAATGGAGACAATAATAATACTGCCTCCTAAAATAGTTACGAGGATCAAATGAGATAATATTTGTGAAGTGTTTTGCAAACATCAAAATGTTATATATTCACTTTTGTTAATAGCATTATTATTATTATTATTTCCCTTAAGCTCATGTGATGAGTGGCCGAGG
This sequence comes from Gracilinanus agilis, assembly GCF_016433145.1. NCBI lineage: Eukaryota > Metazoa > Chordata > Mammalia > Didelphimorphia > Didelphidae > Gracilinanus > Gracilinanus agilis. Next base: position 675,715,676 of record NC_058130.1, read on the forward strand.
CAGGGTGACCTGGCAGTTGTGGAAGAAGTGTGAATGTGAATGGTTAATGAAAATTTGGACGTGTAAATTTCAACTGCTAATTATATTTCAGGCATCATATAAGCATTTTCATGTGTAAGGTCCCGATTCTATTTTATGGCTGCCAGTTTTGTGATTTTTACTGGCTGTGATTGCAAGGGAGTTTCTTGAAGAAACCAAGACCTTTGCAGAATAATTATGGAGTTCCCCAAGGATCAGGATTTCCAGATTAAACAAGAATAGTTGTTGCTTTTATTTTTTTTGCCCTGGGAGACAATTGAGTTATGTAATGGCTGAGGCTATGTCCCTTATCCACAAAGTCTTTTGTTAGCACAAAAATCACAAAACATCAGAGCTAGGAGAGACCCCAGAGGTCATAGAGTCTAATCTATAGCTGAATTTTCAATGTAACTCTTCTGAGAAATAGTCATACAGTCTGTACTTGAATGTTTTAATGAGGGGAATTTCATTACCTCCCAACATACCCATCTCACTTTTCTATAGCTGTTAGTAAGTTTTTCCTTATATTAGGTTCACATCTGCCTCTCAGTGGTTCCTACTCATTGTTTCTAGATTCATCCTCTGAGACCAGGCAAAACAAGCTGAATCCTTCCTTCCCGTGACAACTCTCCAATTTGATGAGAAATTCATGGATGATCCTGGATTCACAGAATCTCAGAGCTAGAAAGGAAGGGACCTCTGCTGTCATCTTATCTAACCTGTAAGTGAAAAAAAGTCCCTCCAAAACACACCTGCAAAGTAGATGATTTTCAGCATTGACTTGAAAACCTCCCTGGTGAGAGAAAATCCCCTGGTCAATAAGTCAAGAAGAACTTATTAAGCACTTTCTGTATACCAGGTGCTCTGTTAGGTGTTGAAAATACAAAGAATAGTACTAATTAAAAAAAAGTTGGCCTACAAAGAGCTTATGACCTTGAGGTTGTATATTCCATTTTGGGACAATCTTCTTTGCAAGGAAATTTTTTCCTGACATGAAGACCAAACCTGCCTCTCTGAGTTTCCATCTATTGATCCTCATTCTGCTGAATGGGACCAAGCAGAAACAGCCATAGTCCATTTTTGGGTGGACAGACATTGGAGAATTTGAAGACTGAGGTCATGTGTCTCCCAATCAGACCTTTGTCATCTCTAGCTCCAAACTCATTCATACAAAGAAAGAAGAGATACTTTCAGAGGGATCCAGGTTTTCTTGATGGGTCCAGCAGTTTTTAGTTTATTTTATTTGAATTTTTATTGCCTGATCTGTTCAGATGTGAAATTGGTAATTTAGCAGGATCTGAATACTTTTTATTTGTCAATTCTCTATATCCTTCTTTGCTTATATTCAAAGGGCACAGAAGAGAAAGCAAGTGGAGATCTGATTCATCATGTCTCACCTACAGTGAATATGAAAATTTACACTGAAAATTCAATTTAAGATAAACATGGTAACAATGGAAAAAACGGTAGGTAAATCAGCCCCTCAAAATAAATGTCAGTTAACTTTGGAGGAAGTATTTTCCTCTTTAATTTGGAGTTTGGGAAAACTTTCTTTATCTTGTCCAGAGTTGGCAATGAAACTCTTTGGCCCCCTTAAAGAGTACCTGTCATTTGCATAGTTATTGTGAATTAAAATTTGCATATAATCCTGGCTTTGGGTTTGGGAAAAAAAATCAGCTCTTTTGTTAACTAGACTTTGCTTTTTTGGATAAATGGAGGACATTTTTCTAAATGTATAAAAATATGACCTTGGGGGGCATCTGGGTAGCTCAGTAGATTGAGAGCCAGGCCTAGAGACAGGAGGTCTAAGGTTCAAATCTGACCTCAGACACTTCCCAGCTGTGTGACCCTGGGCAAGTCACTTAACCCCCATTGCCTACCCTTACCACTCTTCTGCCTTGGAGCCAATACACAGTATTGACTCCAAGATGGAAGGTAAGGGTTTAAAAAATATATATGACCTTGCAGCAACTTTCCAAGATTATGAGTTGTCAAACAAGTGTCGATTTGTGTTGGTGGAGCAGAGTTTCCTCACCTCTCTGCATCACTGAAATCAGAGTGCCCAACAAAACAAAACAAGATCAACTGTAGTTGTGATCTGCCCTGTACATATGGCAAAGGCACTTGTCACCAGCTCACTCACTACATGAACTCGGGCTAATCCTTAATTTCTAGAAGCCTCAGTTTCTTTCAGAAAGAATGACAATGGGGTGAGTATGTGTGTGGACCAGATCTTATCTAAGGTCCCTTCCAGCTTGCACATTCTATGATCTCCCATTTCCAAGAACAGTAATTACCGAATAAAAATATCATCTTTCCCTTGATTATAATCTCTGTGACTTCATCCTTGTGAATAGACAAGCATCAGAAAACAGCTGAGGCAGAACACAGGATCAGTCATCGTGTCAAGGGCATTGCCTAAAATTTCCAGTTTAGATAAAGTCAGAAACAAACAGCACTTTTGTGTCTCAGGGGGTGGAGGAAGAAGGTGGTAGAAAGAGGCTGGGTTTTTATTCAGAAGGTAATCTCACACTTGGACTATGGTAACATCTTTCTTTCATTCTTTTCTTTCTTTTTTTCTTTCTTTTTTTTGTAAAGATTGAATGTTTTCAGTGGAATCATAGCTTGGGGAGGTGGAAGAATAAATGAACCACTTCCTTGGATCTTTTCCATCCTACCCTCTAACTCAAATTCTAAAATGTTTTTGTTCCTCCCTAGCTTCTGGCTTTGTTCCTATTTAGATATAGAGGATAGAGCCTGCATGTACAAAGGCACACATAACACTTTCTCTCCCCCTCCATCTTTGATCCCATGAGAAAGTGTACTTAGAATTAGAATTGGTCTTTCTGCTAACAAAGAGATGGAGATATAAAAACATCATTCAAATACAAAGTGACCTTGTCATTTGGATTTGCTTTCTCTAAGTGATTTTACCTCTGCGTCTAACCTCATACAGTACCACTACAGAGAGTGAGGCAGGGCACTTGAACAGAAGGGGGAAGAATTGTCAATAGAATTGAAAACATGAGCTTCTTTCTTAGTCTAGAACTTTTCCTAGAAGAAAGAAGATCAAGAAAGGCAACTGACATTTCTTCTAAGCTGAGCAGGGAGGCTCCATGACAGGAGCTTTTAACCTCGGTTATTTTGTGGACCCCCAGGATGGTCTGGTGAAGCCTAGGTGTCCCTTCCAGAATATTATTTTTAAATGTATAAAATAAAACACAAAGGGAGCCCATTATATTGAAATATGTGTGTGTACATGCTCACGTGTGTGTTTGTGTGTAAATACCAGGTTAAGATCCCCCGTGGGAATCTAGTTATCTTTTTAGTTTATTTGTATTCCCTTGGAAAATGTCTTATGCATTTGCTTCTGCTATATGAGTTTTCTCAATTCACAACTTCATGAACTGGAAGGTGGGTGGGAGGGAAGAAGGGTAGGGCAAAGGGAATAAATACAAATTGTAAAGATTAAAATTAATATACAATAACTAAGTATTATATTTTATAAAGTTTATTAATAATAACTAAAGTAAAAAAAAACAACAACAAAAAACCTAGCTAACCCAGCCCCGGTCACGAGAGAAGAGAGAGGTGGAGTCACAGAATTTATCAACAATACCTGACCATGAAACATGGTGCAGAGATTAAAAGGAATTCTGGGAAATACTGAAGGACTTCTGGGGAATGAAGTCCAAGGGTTCAAGATTTCTAATTATACATTATAAAGAACTTATTATGTGCCAGACACTATGGTAAGTACTTAAAAGTAAGGTAAGAGCTAACATTTATATAGTGCTTCCTTTGTTCTAGGCACAATGACTAGCACTTAACAATTATTATCTCATTTGATCTTCAGAACAACCCTGTGAGATAAATGTTATTACTGTCCCCATTTTTTTTTAAACCCTTATACTTTGGTGTATTGTCTCATAGGTGGAAGATTGGTAAGGGTGGGCAATGGGGGTCAAGTGACTTGCCTGGCCAGGATCACACAGCTGGAAAGTGGCTGAGGCCGAGTTTGAACCTAGGACCTCCCGTCTCTAGGCCTGACTCTCACTCCACTGAGCTACCCAGCTGCCCCATGTCTCCATTTTTTTTTTTAAACCCTTACCTTCCATCCTGGAGTCAATACTGTGTATTGGCTCCAAGGCAGAAGAGTGGTAAGGATAGGCAATGGGGGTCAAGTGACTTGCCCAGGGTCACACAGCTGGGAAGTGTCTCAGGCCAGATTTGAACCTAGGACCTCCCATCTCTAGGCCTGGCTCTCAATCCACTGAGCTACCCAGCTGCCCCCTACTGTCCCCATTTCATAGTGGGGAAATTGAGACAAATAGGGGTTAAGTGACTTTCCAAGGTCACACAACCAGTAAGTGTGCGGACCTGGATCTGAACTCATATTTTTTTGGACTCTATTCCAAGAACTCCATCCACCATGCTAACATTTGCCTCTAAATGAGTCAGAGTATGCCTGAAGCTTATGACTAGTTCACATTAGATTAAGGTTGAGTTTAAGAATGCATAGTTTCATAAAAACACACAAATAAACAAACAAACAAACAAACAAATAAACAAACAAACAAATAAATAAATAAACCCTCAGGAGGCAGATTAGGTCAGAAGGAGGATTTCCCTCAGGACTAATTATTGCCCTAGTCACTGACCCTTGAAGACCTCCCCATTAGGGATCCCACACCAGCTGCCTGTAGTCCTTGGCATGGAAAAATCCAAAGGACTGAGTAGTGAGGATATTGTATCACAAGGTCAGGGGCAGCTGTGGTCTTGATGACACCTTCTGAGTGCTTCCCTAATCTCTCCCGCATGCTGGTGTCAGCCAACGGTCATAGGACCCTGCCCCAGAAGAAGCTGAGAAGCAGGGCTGACATTAGCACAGTCCAATTATCTAGGTACCCCTAGATAATTGTATGGTATCTTCTGAGCAATGCCAGTAGTTTTCCCAGTGCTTGAGCGTTCCATCGCTGGCACCACTTCATAAAGCCCATATGGGATCATGGATTAGATCTACATCACAAGAGGTAGAGCTGACAGGGACCTTAGAGATAATCTAATTAATTTTATATTTGAGGAAACTGAGGTCTATAGTAGTGAAATTACTTTTTCAAGGTTGGATGTTAAGTAGACAGACAGAACTGAAATGAAAAAGCAGGTCACCTGACTTTAAATAAAGCATTCTTTGCTCTGATTCTTAAAAATACAGACAATTAAACTAAATTAAAATATTTATACCTGGGAGGAGGGAGGATCCCATACCAACTAACTTAACAGTTTTAGTAGATATGAATTAATTTAAGTCACCCATTATCACTCATTATCCCTCACCGTGATGTAAAGTGAATGGAGCCAGAGAGAATAAGACATGGGATAGCTTTGCTTTAATTGATAGAAGCAGAAGGAGAGAGACAATCAGTAGAGCAGAGAGGGTGATTCTGTTAGAGAGCTGTGTGAATGAGGCTCCTGCATACTTATGGAAGTCAGAATAGAAGAAAAAAGTGAAACAACAAAATGAATGGAAGGAAATTTGAAGACAAATGCTAACTACGTCACCATACTTGCAGCCCTGTCAAGTAGGTCAAGTTCTCTGAGGAAATACCTGGTAAATGATAAATTTTGTTCTCTGCAAAGTACATTGATATTCCTTAAGAAGGATTTGCAGCCTATTCCTGCATGTACCAAATCCTAGCTGTAACAGCTACTAGTTGTGTGGTATTGGAAAATCACTTAATCTCTTTGAGCCTCAGTTTCTTCATCTATAAAAATAAGGATAATAACACTACCATACTACAACACTAATAACACTATCAACCTCAAAAGAGTTTGGCCTCACTATCCTCACTGGAAAGGCCAAGTGGATGAAAAATTTCAATTGCCCAGATTATGACATGAAATTGAATGGACAGTTCATAGAGTTCTTCTATTGGTATGTAAATATAGGATAGAAAAGTATAAATGGAGAAGTTAGATCCAAAACAGGAGGAAAATTCCTTTATCTTTCGTAAATCTCTTATAATAAGTTAATTTCTCCTAGGAACAAAGACCCACCTATTTAAGACCAATATCCTATCCATTTTGCTCTATGGAGACAAGGCATGGGATACCACAGTCTCTGAAGAAATGGACAGGAATGTCACACAGAGGGCAATGGAGAAGAACAAGATGTAATATATGACCATATAACATGAATCATATTACATATAATGGGAAACTTTGAAGAAGAGCAAGGGTAAAAATATGTGAGGGTAGAAATCTATGATTTGAAGAATAAATGGGCTGGTCATAGGGCGAGGGCAAAAGATGACAGCCAAACAGCCAAAGTGCTCTTGTAGTCTACTGTCTAATGTCATCCCAAAATGAGGAAGTTTTCCAGCATCATAGGGTAGACCACCCAGGCAGACCACTCAAGGAAGAACATAGACAGGAATCAGATGCAGAAACGATGGGCAGGTATGGCAAAATTTTGATTTCCAACATCTGAGATAGCTAAATGGAACAGGGCATGGGATGCTAGACCCAGAGCTAGGAAGAACTGAGTTCAAATCTAGTCTCAGATGCTTACTTATGACTGGTCAAGTCATTTAACTTCTCTTTTCCTAAAATTCCTTATTTGTAAAAATGAGGATAATAATAGCATCTCCTTCCCAGAGTTATTGTGAAGATAAAATAAGACAGTACTTAAAAGTCTATGAAACTTTGCAAATCGTATCTATGTCTGTCTATGAATCTATGTATCTATGTATCTATGCATCTATATATCTGTCTATCTGTCTACTTATCTATCATCATCCAAGGAAATGTACAAATAAATGAGACCATATCTATCAGAGTGTTTGCATACTTTTGCAGTTAAAGGGTTGGGTTTTTTTTGTGAAGAAATCAATTTGAAAACCACGAAGCATTATAAAAACTTGAGTTTTTATCTTTATTCTTTTTTTCTTGCTATTTTAAAAAATATATAGTATACCCATTAGAATAGTATGTGTGTTGAGGATGGGGAAGCATGGTTTATCATAACCAGATGCACCCCAAGCAATAGAGGGAATGAGCTAGATTCAAGCACCTGGTACCAGTATTCATCACTAATTCATCACCAGTAGTAGTAGTAGTAGCCTCTTTGTTGCCAGAATGTGGACCACTCTAATTCTAGGTCATTCCAGTTTCCCCTTTCTTTCCCTTACTTCTCAAACAGCAAAGTTCAACTGTCTTAAGGTCTTCTGTCACCCTTCTCCTCAAAATTTGATATCAACATCAAATAACAAAAACTTTTCCTGCATCACAACTTCTAATTTCCTCAGTAAGCCTCTGCTTTCCTCTCCTCTCCTGATTCATCTGGACAAACTTTCTCTGTAACCCCTTTATTTTTTCCATGTCTGTGACTCCTCTTATTCCCTTGATATAGACATGCCAGATGACTATCTGATAAATACATTTTAAAGCTAAAAGGTCTATTGGGGTACAAAGCTTTATGATGGATCATGGACTGAGGGTTAATCATAAAGTTATCTTTATAACCTAGTTTACTAGCTTTTCCATCTCAAATTAAAATCTTGAGCTACTCTCCTTGGGGAAAGTAAACAACTTTAGCCAAAAGTTTTGTGATTCTTTAGAGAAGTTTAACTATTCTTTATGGTTCTTCTAAAGGGAAAGATTTCATGTGTTAATTTTTCCAGGTGAATAGAAAATTGTGGCCATGATCTGTCCTTCTAGGCCAAAATGGATCCCTTCCATATCATCATCTGATTGAAGTTGTCAAGTTCCCTCCTGTGCATAGGGAGGTGATGCATTAACAAGGCATCATTTTTTTTTAAACCCTTACCTTCCATCTTGGAGTCAATACTGTGTATTGGCTCCAAGGCAGAAGAGTGGAAAGGGTAGGCAATGGGGGTCAAGTGACTTGCCCAGGGTCACACAGCTAGGAAATGTCTGAGGCCAGATTTTAACCTTGGACCTCCCATCTCTAGGCCTGGTTCTCAATCCACTGAGCTACCCAGCTGCCCCCTACAAGGCATCATTTTCTATGAGTTAAAAAAGCTATGAAATTTGCCAGCCTTCAGAGGTATCTGATGAGAAAATGGAAGAAGGAACAAACAAGGTAATTAGGGATGAATATATTTTGTAGTTTAAACATATTAAACAAATCACTCAATAAAAGTCTTAATACTGGGGGCAGCTAAGGGTCTCAGTGGATTTAGAGCTAGGCTGAAAGACTGAAGGTCCTGCATTCAAATCCAGCCTCAGGCACTTCCTAGCTATGTGACCCTGGGCAAGTCACTTAGCCTCCCATTGCCTACCCCTTACTGCTCTTCTGCTTTGGAACTAACACATAGTATTGATTTAAAGATAGAAGGTAAGGGGTTTGTTTTAAGTTCTAATCTTTTATTGCTTTCCTAGGAAGATAATTTGGGCCTTTTTTCATCATTTCAAGTCAAAACAACTCTTTTCCAAATTTGGGGCTAATGAGAAGTATTTGCTTGCTAGAGATGTCTCTAAGTAGAATGGGAAATACTTAGCTCCTTATCCTTGGAGGTATTCTTATCATCCATAGTGCAGAGGGGATGCTTGCTCAAAGATAGCTGGATGACATTTGGCAGGGTAGTCCACAACCCTTATTTAATTTAATTTAATAAATGTTTATGGTACACCTGCTATGTGTAGGACTATTGGACATTTTAGGGTATAAAGATGAATTTGATTTGATCATACTGAATAAGAGGTTGTCCCCAAGAGACTTCTAGTGGAGGTGAGGAGATATGATGTGTATTTTCAACCATTATAATCACTGAAATATGTTTTTCCTATTCAGTAAGCATTCAGAAATTGAATTTAGCAAATATTAGTGAGTTTCCTACTATTTAAAGTGAATCGCATTGGGTCAAATGAGGCGAATCTTTTCATCATCCCTTGTCTATCCTACATACATTCTAGATTTGGTTCATTATGTAGCCCACAATTAAAAAGCTACCTCCTTCTTCCCTCTATAAATGTTGAAAGCTGTACAGTAGAAAGAGTACTGGATTCAGAGAAAGGAGATGTGAGTTTGAATCCTGTCTCTGCTTTTCAATCATTACCAATGTCAATTTGGGCAATTGGGACAGTTACATAATCTATAAAATAAAAAGAAAATTTACAAATACTGAGAGTACTAAATAAATGTTAGCTATTAGTTGGTACTTCATTTACTGAAGAGATTACTCATTCCCTTTAAAAAGGACTGTATTGTTTCTTTACTTCTTTTCTTAATTTCAATTTTATTATTACCATTATTTTTAAAACCCTTGCCTTTTGCTTTGAAATCAATGTTCAGTATTGGTTCCAAGGCAGAAGAGCCATAAAGCCTAGCCAACTGGGATTAAATGACTTGCCCAGGGTCACACAGCTAGGAAATATCTCAGACCAGATTGGAACCTAGGACTTCCCATCTGAAGGTCTGGCTTTCAATCCACTCGGTCACCTAGCTACCCCTTTCTTGATGTCTTAATTTACTGATGTGAACGTTTTTATTCACAACTCATTGAAGTGTCTGAATAGTGCCATCAGAGGTCTGGAAAGAAAAAGAATCAATTGGAAAGGGAATCCACGTGATGATAGATTTCAAGACATCATTGTCTTAGAGATCATTTTGTCTGAGTCCTTTATTTTATATATTAAGAATCTGTCCCAATTTCCCAAATTGACATTGGTAGTGACTGAAAAGCAGAGGAGGATTTGAGCCCATATCTCTGGCCTCATTTCAAAGATTGGTTTTTGAGAAACTATCATTACAGAATAAGCAGAGGAAGGCTTTCGAATGCTTGGCCATGTGGTCTTGATCAAGTTGGCAATGGGGAGCTTTTATAAGTTCTTGAGTAAAGGCATAATACACATCAGTGTTTTTGGAAGGTTTATTGATGGCAGGGTTCAGGGCTAATTCAAAGAATAATCCTACTTTCTTCCACCCTTGATACTATTCTCTACAGAAGTGAGCTTTAGAAAATACATATTGGAAGGGAATTTGTAGAAACGAAGAAATCAATTTAGCAATATTTCTTGGATATGCATTATATACTGTGCTAGGTAATGAATGGGGAAATGCATAAAGAAATACAGTACAAGAAGTTCTCAGCAGTAAAGGAATTATAGAGTCATCAAGTCATGGATTCATGGAATGTTACAGATAGAAGAGATCTTAGAAATCCTCCTGCCAAAGTCTTTCATTGTAGTTTATTTATTTAGAGTTTATTTAGAAGCAAAAGAGAGCAGATGGCCTTTGAGGTTCCTTCTTGTTTATGGCATTGTAATTTGATGAGGAAACTGAGGCCCAGATAAGTTAAGAGTCTCACTCAGGTCACACAAGCTAAGAAACAACAGAGCTGGGGCTAGGATTTGGGTCTTTGCAATTCTTAGTACATTGAGCAGAACTTATTATACACTAGTTGGGAGGAAAGTTAAAAATAAAAATGTGGGATATTTCTAAAGAGATTTTTTTCATCTGCTTGAGATTGCTAGCCAGAACACCAGAAATCATGGCATTTTCTAAGGATTCTAACAAATCCTTTTTTTTTTTTCTTTTCCAATTCACTCAGTAGACCAGTAAAATGGCTATCAATACAGGATCCAAACTTTGTGAAAGTACGCGAAGGGCAGCCTTTACAAGAATGAACTTCTGAATTATGACTGATTCCACCCTTGGTATCTTATCTTAACAACAGAGTAATAGCCCCAACAACGAGGGTAATTTCTATCTAATAATTATCCCCCCTAAATTCACCCGGAACAAAGTCTAGTCCTTTGATTTTCTGCCTGACGTTCCGGAGCCTGCCACTTGATGGCAGCATTAGCTTACGGAGCTTCCCCTCTCTCCACCCTGGAAATGCAATTCTATCTTTGAAAGCCTTACAGTGTCCCGGTCTGTGCCTGGAGCCAAAGCTACGCCCAATTCCAGCTCTGAGCTGAACTGTAATGCAGGTCGACAGGAAAGTCTACAAGGGTTTTACTGTCTTTCAAGAAATAATCAAACAGGAGTTTAGTATTAAAGGGGACTTTGCAATCCCCTTTAGTAAAGGAAACCCCCACATCAGCGGGATCCTTTGTATGGATGTGTGTCTGGATGTGTGGGTCGGTGGAACATAGCTAATAAGTCACTCGATAGCGAACAGTGCCAGTCTGTAGTAGTCAGCTGGTCAAATTATGTTAAATGCATTCAGCAACTCTGCATCAACATGCCCAAAGGATGGAAAATGTGATTTGTGACACAGCAGCTTGGGAATAATAATGAAATGAAAAGATAATTGCTCTAGGCGGCTTTCACTCTTTCTTTTTAAAAGCTGTTCACTTTGTATGTCAAGCACCCAAATGCCTCTAGTCTTTAGCTATTGAGTTTCTGTAGCAACCGAGAGCCCCACCCGACAACTGTCCTTCTGCCCCCAACAGCTTGATGCTTCCACAGGCTAAGGCAGAAAGGTCAATGCCCAAACTCCCAAAGGAATCTGCCCCCTGGAGGATTTCTACCATTTTCTTCCAAATGTGCTAAGATTGCAGAACCCCTAGAGGCAAAGCCATGACATTTGAACCCTTTTTCATCAAAGGATTTTTTTGGGGGGTAAGAGTGAAATTGTGGAATATTAGAGTTGGTAGAAAACTTGGGGGCATAGAATATTAGAAGGGAAATGGGCTATTGTACATCGGAACAGGGAACATACAATGAAAAGTCTTGACCACATTTTGGGAGATGGAATGTAAGACCCCGGAATATAGAATGTTAGAATTGGCAGGGATTTTAGACCACAAAACTCTAGAACATGAAAAAATAGAAGATCAGAACTAGAAGGGATATTAGAGATCTTTTAATCCAACTTGTTTATTTTAGACACAAGGAAACTGAGACTCAGGGTGGCATTTAGAAAGGCAGATAATGGGAAAAAGATTTTGGTATTTGGAATCCAATTGACATTTCCATGTGTAACCTTGTGACCTAGAAATAAAACATAGTCTAGGTTCAATCTTGAGATCTCATAAAAATCTTTTAATTCAACTTGTACTTCCAGGCAAGGGATTCCCAAGGGAATATAAGATTTTAGCTTATGTTTTGGTGTCTACAGATGAAAAGAACTTTTGGCTCCCATTTATGTACTTAAGCTAATAATATATATGCTTTATTTTACTCAAAACAAAATGTACAATGCTTGTTTTTTTTTTTAAATTTCATTCTTATTATCATGTAAAACACACTTCCATATTGGTCATTGTTGTAAGAGCACATTCATACATAACAGAAACTTTTGAAATTAAATACACTGATGTGAAAAATACATACACTTATATGAAAATACACTGACGTGAAAAATAGTATGTTTTGAATCACATCCATGCAACTCTAACAGTTCTTTTAAAAATAATTAAGAATATTTTTCCATGGTTAAATGATTCATGATTTTTTCCCACTCCTGTTCTCTCCCCCCTCCTGGAGCTCATAAGCAATTCCACTGGGTTATACATGTATCATTATTCAAAACCTATTTCCATGTTATTTATATTTGCAACAGAATGTTCTTTTAAGGCCAAAACCCCAATCATCTCCTCATCGACCCACAGGATCAATCATATGTTTTTCTTCTGCATTTCTGTTCCCACAGTTGTTTCTCTGGATGTGGACAGTGTTCTTTCTCATAAGTTCCTCTGGATTGTCCTGGGTCGTTGCACTGCTACTAGTAGAAAAATCCATTACATTTGATTGTGCCATAATTTATCAGTAATTGTGTATAATGTTCTCCTGGTTCTGCTCCTTTTGCTCTGCATCAATTCCTGGAGGTTTTTCCAGTTCACATGGAATTCCTCCAGTTCATTATTCCTTTCAGCACAATAATATTCCATCACCATCAGATAACACAATTTGTTCAGCCATTCTCCAAGTGATGGACACCTCCTCATTTTCCAATTTTTTGCCAACACAAAGTGTGTGGCTATAAATATTTTTGTACAAATCTTTTTCTGAATTATCTCTTTGGAGTATAAACCCAGAAGTAGTACAGCTGGGTCAAAGAGCAGGTATTCTTTTAAAGCCCTTTGTGCATAGTTCCAAATCGTCCTCCAGAATGGTTGGACCAATTCACAACTCTACCAGCAGTGTATTCCAATTTTGCCAAATCCTCTCCAACATTTATCACTTACCTTTGCTGTCATATTGGCCAATTTGCTAGGTATAAGGTGGTACCTCAGAGTTGTTTTTATTTGCATTTTTCTAATCAAGAGGAGTTTAGAACACTTTTTCATGTGCATACTGATAGTTTTGATTTCTTCATGTGAAAACCGCCTATTCCAGTGATAGGCAAACTTTTTAAAGAGGGGGCCAAAGGAAAGGAAATGCTCATCTGTCAGTCTGTTTCTAAGGCAACTTTTTCAAAGTTTCATTGTATTGTATTCTACTCACTGTATTCATCAGATTAGGAATAATGTTGTGGGGCCAGATAGAACATTTCAGGGGGCTGCATCTGGCCCACAGGCCATAGTTTGCCTATCACTGGCCTATTCATATCCCTTGACCATTTGTTAATTGGGGAATAACTGGATTTTTTGCAAATTTGACTTATTTCCTTATGTATTTGGGAAATTAAACCTTTGTCAAAGAGTTTTGTTATAATTTTTTCCCTAGTTGTTCTTTTCCTTCTAATTTTGGCTGCATTGGTTTTCTTTGTACAAAACCTTTTTAATTTGATAGTCAAAATCATTTATTTTGTATTTAATAGTTCTTTCTCTTGAAGTGAATAGCTCCCCAACAGAAGTCTTTCAGGATTGCCCCAGATCACTGCAATCACTACATTCTTATAGCATGTTAGTATTCCATCACCAACATGAACCACAATTTGTTTAGACATTCCCCAATTCATGGTCATCCTTTCAACTTCCAATTCTTTTCTACCAATGTAAAAGACTTGCACCAAAGTTCATAAACAATTAAAACAGACATCCTTTTTTTTTTTTTTACCTCTGGTGATCACCAATTCCCCAGGGACTGATACCATATTCTAGACTATACTATTATCCGTTGGTTGTGGTTTCCCTTCTCCCAAATGGGAAAACATTTAAAACCACTGAAGAATAAAACTTTCTCCCTCTGGTGAGCCATATTTCCCCAGAAATATCAACACTTACGTGCAGATTTCCAGTACTATACTGCTGGGGTCCCTTCTTTGAGAGAATCAAGCAAAACTTTATTTTAGTGAGTCTCCAATTTTGCAAACACTTAAACAATAACCTATGGATTTATAATACTATTTTTTTCGGTTTCGCTAGAAGAAAGTAAAAAAAAAATTGGGGGTTGGTTGAGAATTAAAACCTCTCATTCAGAATTGCACAATCCATTCAACTCATAGTACCAAGGATAAGGTCTTAGTTGATCCTCTGTACCACTGTTCTATTCCACAGTGGTGTTTGATTATAGTATTTGATCTAGCAACCATACATAAAATTCCTTTACTGACCTGCTACTTTCACTTCATTGCTACTTTTTGTGGCATGAAGACTTCTTGGAGGTGAAGAACAATGTTCAGAAGCATAGGCATTCATTTCTACATCCCTAGGGATCCTCTGTACATAGCCTTTTTCCAGTTTCTCTATAGCCACACTTTTGTAAATAGTGTCAATTTCTACTCCTTTTAAAAGACTATTTCCAAGGTTGTAGGTCAATTGTTCATTTTAGTATCTATGAGATATTAGTTGGGTGATAAGTGATCATGAATTTCATTAAGATGGGATAGCCTTGGGGACCCCCTTGGTAAAGAAATTCATACTAAATGAAGGAGACACAGGATCCCGAAAAACATCAGAATGAAATCTTAAATATGGTCCCAATGGAGATGTTCTTATGTTGTCCAGGATAAATTCAGTGCAAGAATAAAGATTTCCTCTCTTAATTGTTAATTTGGTTATGAAGTTGCTGACCAAGACCAGATTCCTCATGAGCATTTTCTCTACTGAGAAAAGCTTTTGGTGAGGCAGCAGATAGAACTAATGAGGGTAGAAGCTATAGGGCACTATGCCAGCCTGAGTATTTAGTCAAAGAAGCATAGGATTTGGAGTTTGAAAGGACATTGGGCATCCTGTATCCTTCTTCCATTGTTGTGTGTAGAGTTTGTAGGCTTGTCCAGAAGGAAATCACTACATTTGGCAGCACTCTTGCTATGGTATTTACTTTCATATTGCTTCCCCTCAAGGAAAGTGGTTAAGAAAGCCAGCCATCAACAATAGGGACTAATTCATGTAGTTTACGACTGCCCGTGCTACACACTCTTCTAGATATACCTATTTCTATATAGTTAGATGTGTCCGTATTGGTCTAAGATCCTAATATTTGACACTCCAGGTTCCCCATGTTACACATGTCACAAAAGGAGTAGTTAAGAATTGACAGAAGCTGGGACTAGGTCTGACTTAGATGAACATGATGCTGATTGAGTGTCTTTCCAGTTTTCCTGTTATAGGAAGGTGATAACCCTGCTCCTTAAAGTGAGAGAAAAGAATTATCGATCTAAAGATGGAAGGGACTTCAGACAATACCTAGTTTGCCTCCCTTATTTTACAGATGAGGCTCAAGGAGACTGAGTGACTTACCCCAGTTCACATAATATAATGATCAGAGGCAGGATTTGAACTCAAGTACTCTGACTCCAGAATTATTGCTCTTTCCACAGAAACATGCCACCCTCAGTGTACCAAATGATGCGCTAATCATCAAGGGGTTGTGTCATATCTATGAGAAAGGGAAATCCAAGACCTTCTCTAGAAGACTCGGTAGCCTTGGGACTCCTCCATTAATCAGAGAAGTAAGAGCAAGTAGAAACTTTAAAGCTATGGCTGGCTAGAGGAAGGAGCTGGGAAGGCAAATAAACAACACAACACAAAACCAACAAATACACAGTCCTTCTGTGACACTACTGGATGCTTCCAAGTCTAAGAGTTCAGAATCCTTTAACGTATTCTTAATGACTGTACCACACACCCAAGACAATGCAGAACCATAACAGCAGCTTTACTCTAATAGCCTGAAGGCTGGAATCTCTTCAGATGAATGCTTTGGCTTCTTGTAGGCAGAGACCAAGAGACTGACATCTGCAGAGCTTTAGCTCTGAGGTCATGGCAATGTTAGGGACTTTAACACAAGTGCCTTTTTTTTTCTCTTTCCCTCCATCTGTCACCAGGATTCCATGGAATATTTGAAACAATGTGTAGTCAGTATCTCTAGCATCCTTCTCCCAGAATGAGGCCAGGCACATTTCACATTCTAGTTAGTAAAAGTACCCCTAAGGGGTGGGCCTTATTTGTAAGGCAACTGGTTTAAGCCCAAGTGTGTTTCTTCCATAATCTAGCCCCTAGAAGGTAACACCCAAGTTTCATTTAACCAATTAATATCAATTAATATTTATAAAGGAATATGGAATTCAAAGGTGTAGCAAAAGTATAATTTCCCACCACCATCACAAGGGGATGGTCTTCCTAAACCATTTTGAGAGTCTTCTGAGACTTGTTCCTACACAGTCTAAGCAAGTTGATATTCAAATATGATATTACTATTATATAAATCCTTTTGTCACCTAATGCTGATATGGCTCTTCTACTCTTTAGAGGCATCAGCACTGTGCTGGATGTACAACCTAGCATGAATTTGACTCCTGGACATCCAGACCTTAGATGCTCATTTTCCTATCCTTTTTGAAATTACATGGATTTAAACTACATATTGGTTTTTTACCTAAAAAAAAGAAGAAACAAATGCTGAGGAGAAGAAATAGTCTACTATTTATGGACTACCCATCAGCCTCAGAGAGGGAGGGATCAAGACTTATTCCTTTCTAGCGTCACCTCTCTTTTCTCAACAGGACACCATCAGCCAGGAAGAAGTGACTTGAAAAGAGGAGTCAAAGCAAAAAGTCATGATCAGCTTTTGCCATTTGAATGAACCCCAGTTCTGGCTATGTGACTGTAGCCAATCAAAGAGGCTCCTATTCACCGTGGTAAGCAGACCAGAACCAATTACAGAATGTCTATGAATCATCCATATTTCTCCATGACACTTTATACATAACACAAATTTCCAAGAAGCAGGCTCACCAGCCTCTTCCACATGGGGAATTGCATCAGCAGCACTCTGAACATGCTTATAAGAACGGGACTTTGTGATCAGTCTCCTGGTACTTAAAGTACATTTACTACAATAACAACAATAGTAATGATAGCTCAAATTTCTATAAGCTCACAATTACGTAACTGAGGGTAATTGTTTTAATAAGTTGACAGCAGAAAGAGTCCTAGTTGTGAGTCACAGAAGAATTGGGTTCAAATCCAGGCTCTGATATTTGCTACCTACATGACCTTTTTTTTTGTTGTTGTTGTTCAGTTGCTTCTGTCTTGTCCAACTCTTTATGACTCTATCTGGGGCTTTTTTTTTGCCAAAGATACTGGAATGATTTGCCTTTTCTATCTCTAGCTCATTTTACCAATGAGGAAAATGAAGCAAATAGGGTAACGTGACTTGTCCAGGGTGTTACAACCCACAAGAGTCTGAGGCTAGATTTGAACTCATGTAGATGAATCTTCCTGAGTCCAAGCCCAAGACTCTATCTATTCTTTTTGCCTTCTAGCTGCCCTTGGATAGTCACTTAACCCACTGGGTCTCAATTCCTTATTTATAATATTAGGGAATTGGGCTAGACAAACTCTAAGATCCTTTCTACCTCCAAAGCTATAATTTTATGAGCTGATCAATATAGTTATTCCCTCCTCATGACAAATCTTCTATGCCTTCTTATCTTATCTGCTTCTTTTTCTTGTTCTTTCATTTTTTGTATCTAAAGGATCTACTAAAAGCTCTGATGGCTTTCCTCTAGACTTCTAAATATTTTCTGGAACATCAACATTAATGTTGCTCATTTTCTACAGTTTTCAGCCAGGTCTGACTCTTTATAACCATTGTTGGGGTTTTCTTGGCAGACACTGGAGTGGTTTGCCATTTTTTCCACCACTTTTACAGAGGAAGAAAGTGAGTCAAACAAGTTTAAATGATTTTCTCATGGTCATGCAGCTAGAACATGTCTGAGACTATATTTGAACTCAGGAAGATGAGTCTTCCTGATTCTAAGCTCAGCATTCTATCTACTTTATCATCTAGTTGCACTTGGGCATATGAACTTGGACCAGTTACTTATTTGTACTTACTCATTTACCCACCCTGGGACTCAATCCCTTATTTATAATAGGTGAGAGTTGGATTAAACAACCTCTAAGATACTTTCCACTTAGAAAGCTAAGATTCCATGAACTAATAATCAATATATGGGTTTCCCCTCCTGATGGCAAACCATCCATGCTTTCTTATTCTGTCTGCTTTTTATGTCTTTTTATATTTTGTACATAAAATTTGACTCAAACCTCTGGTGGCCTTCCTCTAGATTTTTTGATATTTTTCTGGAACATCAATATTAATGTTTTTAATATTTAATTGCTCAGTTTTTACAGTAGCATATAGACTCATTGTCCAGGAATGAAATACGAGAAGGAAAGGAGTGTCTTGTCTTACACAGAGTAAATGCTTAATATGCTTGTTGGATTGAACTCAATTATACCATGCCTTTTCAGAGGCTATCTCCTATGTATAGAATGTTCTCCTCTACTTCCTCTAGCTCTTGGAATCCCTGGCTTAGCTCAAGTATCATCTCCTGCTTATGAATTTTTTCCTGATCCCCCAGTTCTTTAGTGCTCTCCCACTGGAATTATCTTGTTTCTACTTGATGTAGATTTTGCATTTAAATATTAGTGAATTTGATATATTTTCCTTCCTCCAATCCCAGAGGAATGTAGGTTCTTGGAGTGTAGAGAGTATTTTTCTTTGAAAACCAAGGTCTAGCATATTAGTAGGTACTTAATGACTACTGGCCAAATTGTTGAATTAAACCACTGGAGCACTCGTAGCATTCTTTTGAGAAAAGCTAAGGTAGATATGATTCTAGTTTTACAAATGGGGAAAGGAATCTGAGTCAAAAAGGATTTGTATCAACTTATAAAACAAGGTAGTGGCAAAGCTGGGAATAAAACCCTGATGGACCTTTCTTAGCTTAACAAGAATATGATGGGAACTGAAACAAAATAATAGAAAGAATCAGGTAGGTAGTTCAGTGGATAGATTACAGGGCTTGGAGTCAAGGAGACCTGAGTTCCAATCTGGTTTCAAACACTTATTGACTATGAGATCCTGGGCAAGTAAATCACTTAACTTTGTTTTTGCCTCAGTTTCCACATCTGTAAAATGAGCTGCAGAAGGAAATGGAACACTAGTCCATTTTCCTTGCCAAGAAAATCCCAAATGGAGCCACAAAAAGTCTGATATGACTAAAATGATTGAATAAGATTTCTTTTGGGGGGAGGGAATTTAAGACACAGATGGTCAGAGTTAGAAAACATATTGAAATATAGAATATCAGACCTAGAACTAATCCCATAACAGAAAGTGTTAGAACATATGAGCATTAGAACTTGGGATAGATAATCTGGTATAATGAATGTGTCAAAGAAGGGGAGGACAGAGAAGTGAAGCAATTATCCAAGGTTGCATAGCTACCTGGGACTGAGTCCAAAGCATCTTGACTTTTAGGTCACTCTTAGCTAGGTGGTTCAGTGAATAGAATACCAGGCTTGGAGTCAGAAAGACCTTAGCTCAAATCTGATCTCAGACACTCACCAACTCTGGATCTTGGGCAAGTCACTTAACCTCTGTTTGTCTCAATTTTCTCAACTGTAAAATGGACATAAAAATAACATCTACCTTATAAGGCTGTTTGATGGTTAAATGAGATAATATTTACAAAATGCTTTGCTTAGCATCCAGCATATAGTAGATGCTATATAAATACTTCTGTATTCCCTTCACCGTACCAATTTTCCCTTGGGAAACTGTCCTGGGTCATCAAGAATTCAGCAGGTCAATGAAGCACTAATGGAAGAACTCTCACTATATCCCATGTGCTGGGCTGCCTGCTGGATAGTGGAGGTGCTTAAGGTTAACACAGAAATTTGGGCTTGAATGTTAACACAGCATTTGGCATTGGCAGATAACCAGGAGCATTAACTTTGGATAATGATAGCATCCAAATGGCCATGGACTAACAGGGCTCCATCATTATTATTTTTGCTATTATTGCTATTAGCTCTCTTACACCCCAGCCAAGCATTCTCTCCAGCAGGCTAATGGGGGTCCTCTGTTAGCTGGTTATATAAAAGGGAATGTGTTAAAGAGTTAATTGGCAGATCCAGTGGTTACATTAGCAACCTGAGAAATCTTGCCTTAACATGTTATCAGCAGAGCAGTCAAATAGCTTTCTGTGGAAGTGATATTAGCAGTTCATTGCTGTCAGTGCCTCCCAAGCAAAAGGGAACACTTAGCACCTCTTTATAAATGATCTCAAGATAAATATCTTACCACTTTTTTCCCTTTCAGCAATAAACCTTCATGAAATGGGCACTTTCAGGAGAAAATAATCTGGGTTTACTGGTTCTACTTATCAATCTGTGTTCACAACTTGTCTCCTTACTAGACTGTGAGCTCCATGAGGTCAGGGACTGTGTCTTATCTAAATTTCATATCTTTCACCATAATCACCTCCTATGCCAAACAGAGATCTCTCCCCATAGGAAAATTAGATAGTTTTTTTGAATTGAATTGGTGGTGGACTGAATTAATCAATTCCAGATTAGTCTTCCAGAACCTAAGCTAACCTCCCTTCACTAGAGTAGAACATCAGTGCAATATGAGAAATTTATTAAATTATAATATTTTAAAAGAAATATTTCAGTTGTGTAAAGGAAGTAGAATTGTGTCATATTTCCATCGCAGAAGATTTGCATTGGAGATTAATTTTCATTAATTATTGAGGACTTCTAACCTAACATCTTATTGACGATATTTCACCTTTAGGATGTAATTGAATTTTTATGTATTTTATTCTATGTAACCTTTCTAGCTAGGACTACTGAAATGATGTCTCTCTGTGACTGCAGAAAAAAATTGAACCTGTTAGTTTAATAAAAAGCTTTTAAATTCTTAAAGCTTTTGAAGGCAAGGAGGATGGCAAAGATTGCCTAAAATCGCAGATGCTATTATTATTTTAAGTGATTTAAAGAATATCAACAAATACAATTATTTATCACTGTCTACTTTCCCAGTGCTACCTTTTTTAAAACAAATAAATTACTCAGTCAGAGAAATGATCTTTGATGAAAATTATGAGAAAGAAACTTTCAGCTGTTTGTAAATTATCTTAATAGAAAACCTCATTTTGTTATTATACAAATTATTTAAAGGTGTAGAGAATGCAAGGTCCCCTGTGCTTATTTGCTAGTAAATCATAAGCAACCAAATTATCACCTTAAAAATCTTTCCTCCAAAGATATTTCCCACACATGTCAAAATTATGGTGGGAACAGGCGAGTTGCAACATATTACCAGTTGTAAAATTTTACAGAAGAATTCAATAAAGAATGTCATTAGAGAAATGTAAAACCAGAAAAAAGATGGACTAGACACAGAGTATAGAATAGCTTAGGTGGTATAATAGATAGAATACCAGTTCCAGAGTCAGAAAGATTCATCTTCTTGCATTCAAATCTGGCCTTAGAAGTGAGACCTGTTTGCCTCTTTTTCCTCATATGTAAAATGAGCAAGAGAAGGAAATAATCAAAGCACTCTGGCATGTGCCAAGAACATTCTGAATAGAGTCCTGGATAGTTGGACATGACTGAAACAGCTAAACAACAACAAAGTCATGTAATGAGAGCAAAAAAGAACTGATGGGCCACCTGCATTCTCCATTGGTGTTTACAAAATGTCAAGAGATCTAAAAGAAGGTACCCAGAATGTTGAGTGGATCCTTTATTATGGATTTATGGGAGGACATGACAAAATTTGGTAAGATATATTGGTTATCTTTGGAGGGAGTACCCATATTGATACTATGGTAGGACCACTGTAGTATTCAAGATAATTTTAGAGGTGGGCCAAATTAGCATCATATTTTACTTGTCAATAGAGAATTTTGAAAAAGACAGCTCAGTTTGTTTTTCCTCCTTTTATTTGTTCACTTTGAACCTGATAAACATCAAATAAAGTGAGCATTTTTGCTTCTATATTAGAAAAGAGAGTCCCTAAAACTGTGAATTTCTATTATGTAGAGCTTAATATTCTTTTTTTTTTTAAACCTTGTACTTCGGTGTATTTTCTCATAGGTGGAAGAGTGGTAAGGGTGGGCAATGGGGGTCAAGTGACTTGCCCAGGGTCACACAGCTGGAAGTGGCTGAGGCCGGGTTTCTTAATATTCTTTTAAGATTTGTAATAAATTATATATGTGACTTTCAAAGTTTTCCCAATTTTCTGTTCTACCTGGGCTTCCTTTGGTTCTCTTCTTTACATTAAAAAATGCTTCAGAGGGGCAGCTGGGTAGCTCAGTGGAGTGAGAGTCAGGCCTAGAGACAGGAGGTCCTAAGTTCAAACCCGGCCTCAGCCACTTCCCAGCTGTGTGACCCTGGGCAAGTCACTTGACCCCCATTGCCCACCCTTGCCACTCTTCCACCTATAAGACAATGCACCAAAAATTAAGGGTTAAAAAATGCTTCAGGGATGCTCTTTATTTTGTTTTGTGACCTTAAACCTATTGTCCTTTTCTTCCCACATAACCCTTCCTTGCCCACCAATTCCCAACAAAAAGAATAGAACAAAGAGAAAAGAACAAGACCCTTATAACAAATATGCATAGTCAAAGACAATAAATTTCTAAAACAACTATATCTGAAAATATGTCTTTAGTTCATGGTAATTGAATTTCCACAGGAAGGGTTTTTTTAAAATTAGATTTCTGGTCTCAGTGGCATGATAAACTCCCAGGGAGAAAATGCCCTCTCCCAAAAAACTTTTAGAATTCCTAACATATGATGAGTAGAACAATATTAGTGGAGCAGCTAAGTAGCATGGTGGAATAGAGTACCAGGACTGGAAGTGGGAACACCTGGGTTCTAATCTGACCTCAGACCCTTCCTCGCTGTGTGACTTTTGGCAAGTTATTTAATCCCAATTGCCTAGCCCTTGTTCCTCTTCTGTTTTAGGATTGATACTAAGACAGAAGGTGAAGGTTTTTTTAATGAACAATATTTATAGCCACATTTAACTTTGCACAATGCTTTCTCAGATATCACAATGATGTGAATTATGTTGAGCAAGTAGTGTTAACCTCCTTTTATATATTTTGAAATGAAGACAAGTAGAGGTGAAGTTTCTTAAGAAGATTATCCATTCATTAAATGTGGTAAGTAAAGTAGTGATCCCCAACCTGGTGAACATTCCCTGCAGGCAGGGGAGTCCTAGAGCAGCTCAATGATTGTTAAATTGACAGTGTGAGCATTTATACCTCAGAAATCAACAAAGGTTACATACTCATACTTGATTTATTGTTTTGTTGATTGTCTAGACTTAAGAAAGTGATGGAAAAAATGTTAATAATGCAGACTAAACTAAAAAGTTAGTCGTGGGTACATTTTTTCCCCCAGAGAGACAATTGCTAGATATTTACTACCATGCCCTTGACTTCAAGGGATACTAGAAACTTGTGTGTGTGTGTGTGTGTGTGTGTGTGTGTGTGTGTGTGTGAAGGGGGGAGACAGGCAATATTTGTTAAATATTCTAAACATAGTGTTAGTGGAAAAAAATGTTTATTGGTCATAAAACAATGAGGCTACAGGGAAGTGACTGAATGAACAGAGAATTTGACTACATTTTCAAATGTTGCAAGAGATAGTTGAAAGAATAATTCTTAACTATTTTGGATATGAAATACTTTTCATATTAAGGTAGAAAAAAATCAGTAATGAAACAACACAGAAAAAGAAAAGCTAACTGATTTCTCCAATTAACAAAAACTCCAAATTGATCAATGAGGTTACAAAATTTTGGGCACAGATTTGAACTCAGGTAGATGAGGCTTCCTGAACCTGCTTAGCTACAAGCTAACATTTATAGAACTTACCACGTGCCAGGCACTCTGAGATTCTGTGATCATTAAGAGGATAGCATTCTGAGATGACCTTTGAAGGCACTACTTATCCTGTATTTTGGTTCATACTTTGTTGTGAGTGATGCCTTTACCCATTTCATCCCAATTCATTCAATATTTAAGAACATGTCTACGAGATGAGAACACTAGGCTAAGTCTAGGTGATACACAGTAAGATATAGCCCCTGATTTCAAGGAGGTGACATTTTATTAAATGCTATAAAATATGCACATAGATGACCATAAGCCAGTCAAAAGTTTTCAAGGGAAAGAACAGACAAAATGCCATGAGGAAATGAGGAGGGAGACATCATAGGTTTGTAATTAGAAGGGATTTCAGTGATCATTTAATCCCCCCTAATTTTGCAAATGAAGAGACTAAACTGTAGAAAGATGAAGTCATTTTGTTAATTGCTGCAAAGGTAGCAGATGATGGAATCAGGATTTGAATTCATGTCCTCTAATTTCATATCTAATTCTCTATTTGCTGCTCTGCGATTTCCCAATTGGTTTCAGGTTGAGGGGCTCTCTGAAGTCTTTCTGAAGGAACTAGTACTAGAGTTGGATCTTGAGTGAAAGAAACAATTTTACTAAGTAATATGGAGCAGAGTCCATTCTAGTAAAAGTCAGTCACAAATGACTTGGACTAGCTGCTTTGCAGGGCAGCTTGGTGGTACAATGGATAGAGTGCTAGATCAGTGAGGAAGATGCATTTTCTTGAATTCAAATCTGGCCTCAGATACTAGCTGCATATGATCCTGGACAAGTCCCTTAACCCTATTTTCCTCGGTTTCCTTATCTTTAAAATGAGCCAGAGAAGGAAACTGCAAATCACTCCAATACCACATCAAGAAAACCCCAAAAAGGGTCACAAAAAGTCAGCTATTTCTGAAAACAACTCAACAACAAGCTGCTTTGCACAGATAGCAGTCCCCAAAGAAACTAGCAGTTGAAATTTTTTACAGCCTGGAAAAAGATGATGTTATCAAAGATTCAGACCTGGAGAGGAGAGTTTTTCTGCTGTAGCAGCAATTTTAAAACGCTCTGAGAAAGGTGTGGGGAGAAATTCTGAAAGAATCCAAGGCAAGGAGACACACAGAGTACCAATTGAAGCAGCAGCATCGAGCAGCAGATGGAGGATGCTTTCCAGGAAAAATGACTATAAGCCCTGTAGTGTCTGGAGCCTTTCAGTTTCCTTGGCTTGCTTCTGGTCTTATTAAGAAAATATTGAAGGGAGTGACCATATTATGACTACTTGGAGAAACTGCTGGAACAATGATGAATTTATTCCACTCTCTATTGCCCCATTCTACTTTATTGACACAGATCATGGGAAGCATTGTTTATTATTAGGGTTTTCTCTACTCTTTTACATTTATTTACTGGTTATATTTTTCCATTATGGTTTTGTAGATAATGATAACATAATTTGAATTGTGTCCTGAGTTAGTGTCTTTGCTATAGAGAGAGTGAAGAAAGAGGAAATCTAGTAGATAACTGATTACACTGAATTCATCCAGGTGGGAAAATTCATTTCCAGTCTGTGATCAAAAGGTAGCCTGGGGGAATCGGCTTTTATGAATTTTATTAATAATCTATATTTTAAGCTGTCTAACTTGCCAGAGGAAAGACGTCAGGTGGAACTGGGACTCTTGTCCTAGACTCAAAAAAATTTATATAAGCTACTCTTTATATCCCAGAAGACAGGTCACTTTGAAATAGGAGACTTTGGACTTTCTTCAGCCTTCTCTTTCCACCTTCTTCTCTTCCCTAATGCAAAAAAGGAATCGGAGAGATCTCAAGACACACTTAAGCTTTGAGCCAACTCCAGTGGGTGGAGATGGGTTATAGTTAAAGATAATCTGTTTCATCCATTCCCCCAAAAGCAGAGATAGAAAGTGTGTTCCTTTGCTGAAATGCTCTCTCCAGTGACATCTATTGAATATCAGGGATGGGGAATGGTGAGCACAAAGGTGCAGAGTCCATAATAGGCCACATAAGAGTCCAGGTAGAAGTGACATTTGTTTAGAATGTAGATTATGCAAAGAGGAGCATAAAGTCAAACAATTCTGGACAATTCGGTCCAATAAACATTTATTAATCACCTGTTATGTGCCAAGCATTATTCAGAGCCTAGAATGTTAGGATTAGGACTTTTCATTTTGTTTGATAGATGATAGCGAAACCAAGAAAGCTAAGATGGTCTGGTGGGGCTTAGAGTTAGGAAAATCTGAATTCAGATCCAACTTCAGACTTTTACTTACTATGTGACCCTACCGCTTAAGCGCAGTCTGCCTCAGTTTCCTCATCTGTAAAATGGAGATAAGAATAATACCTACTCACTGAGGTTATTGAAAGCATAAAATGAGTTAATATTCATAGAGTTTTTCAAACTTTTAAGTGCTATTTAAAAACCATCTATTAATTGAGTAATATGATTAGAGTGATACATTAGAAAGATAACAAAGGCCCAATCAATTGATTCTCTAATACATCCCTACACATTTGTGAGCTCTCTGAGACAGTGTTATGAGGTCACCTAATTGTTTACCTTGTAGGACATGTTGGATGCAGCCACCAGGTCAAAAATTAGTCATATTTGAAAAGCTGAAAGAAATGCTTGTTTAGCCCTTCTTCCCTCCAAACCTACTGGCCTTCTTTGGTTTTCTAGCTTTCTCTGATAGAGACAGTTTAGCTTCATTTCTTGTTTTCTCTGCTCTAGTGATGTCTTCTTCTTCCTCTTATTACTTTTATACTAACCCTTCTCTGGAACTTCTATATCTCAAATATTCTGGGGTTTTTTCTTGATGGAAACTTTCGATATCTTCACTAATTAGTACCTACCTATCTGTGACATCAAAGGTGAGAGACTATTCAAGTATCTCTGAGAGAGATCCTATCTCTTCTAATAAAATGTTTGACCTTTTACTACATTGTAGAAGGGCATTTTTAAAATAGGATTGAACCAACTATATCTGCTGCAAACTGAGGAGTGATGAGAGCCTCGCATAACCTGGGTATCAAGTCAGGAAAGTGTCTATCATATGATTATTGAATTCCTTTTTCCTCCTATCATGGCTTCAATAATATCTCACACAAAGCCTTTACTTTCCCTATGGTTTTATCTTGATCTTTTAAAGATTTGGTTGTGTTCTCTTCTGACACGAATCCAAAAATATTCTTACGTCTTTTTCTCTTACTCATCATGCTTTTTCTTCCTCCTTATATCACCCCTGCTGTGTCTAAAGCTAAGTCACCTCCTTTATTTGAGGTAAAATTTGTTAATATAAAAATAAAATTCCTGGGCTGAAAACCTCACAAGAGCAAACTTCCTCAAAATTCATACATACAAATAATACAAAATACATTCATACAAATAAGTAAAAAAAATAAACTTGCCCTCAAGAGATTACATTCTAGTGAATTGAATTAAAAGTAATCCACTATTTGATTAAAAAAAGAGGTAGGGATACTCTGGGATTAATGTCAGAAAAGAAAACAATCAAATTCTATCTTAGGTAGTGGATTCCTTCACTTCAGAGGACTTCACCTTGGAGGCTAGACAGCCACTCATGGAGAGCCATGGAGATAGAATTCCTGTTGTGGTCCAGGCTGAATTCCCTTCCAATTCTGATTTTCTGTGATACATTTAAGAGAAGAAAAATTTCCTATGAAGAAATATAAAATATATGTTATCATGCTATTTGCTCTGCCATTTTTATCACTAACATTGATAACATGTTGTTGGACCTTTTCTTGTTTGAAGTACTCATTCTATTTAATAATTGTTTATTCTTAGTTTTTTCAAACACATTGGCACTGCCACAGGCTAGCACACTAGCACCACAGGCATCCACTAAGTAGGGAGCTATCAATGTAAATAATATATGTGCCTTTTCATGAGTTACCCCAATGTTTCTAAAGAAGCTTGTGATTCATCATCTTGTGTGGTACTCATTCTTTTATGACACATCTGTATTTATTTGGATGTTTGATTGACTTAATTATAATAGTTCATGTTTCTATGGTATTTTTCCAATTTTATAAAGTAATATGAGGCACATTTCCTTCTCATTTTATAGGTTAAGAAAATAAGGTTCACGGAGGGGGTGAACTGTCCAGTTTTCATAATTAATATTCAAGATAAGATTTGAACCTCAATTTTGTTCATTCTAGATTCAACATTTGTTCCCCTAAACTGTTTTGTCTCTTCAGTAATATTACAAAAATAGGAATTACTGAAACATTTTGTTTGTTTAAATAAATTTATTTTTTACTTATTCTGGAATATTTTCATGGTTACAAGGACAATGAGACAGAATGGTATTATATCATATCTAACATTGTTCTGACCAGCATTATTTCCCAATAACATTATTAATACATTTTTCTCAAATTTAATTTTAATTTTTCAAAGAATAAGAATATACTTTTCCTTATTCCCTTCCCACAATAAAAATTCCTTACAAAATACTCAATAATGAAAATTTATAATTTGACCATTTTCAACAATAATTATATCTCATACTGCATTCTGAGACTCACTTCTGGGTTAGGAATTGGGTTGTGTGGTTCTTTATTGATCCCTTGAAATCATGGTTCATCACTGTATTGATCAGAGTCCTTAAGTTTCAAAATTTTGGGTCTTTTTTTTAATGTTGTTATTGTATTAATTACTCTTATGGTTCTATTTACTTCACCCAATACCATTTCAGAGAAATCTCCCAGGTTTCTCTAAAACTATGCACTTTATAATTTATTATGGCACAATAATATCACATTACATTCATATATTATATTTTGTTTATCCCTTCCTCAATTGCTAAAAACCTCCTTGGTTTTTAGTTCTTTGCCAACACCTAAAAAATTTCTATATAATTCTCTGTGCATAGAGGTCCTTATTCTCCTTCTTTAGGTTATAAACATAGTAATAATATTGTTAGATCAAAGGGGATAGATCACATAGTAAATTTAGGAAGTGCAATACTTTTTGAGAGGCAGAGTATTTTCTGTTTCTTACATTAGCATAATATCCCATATATTCCCCTCTGCCTCCCTCCAAGTCTTCCCATATGATAGTATTTTTCTAGAAAGGAAAAGTAGTTAGCACAACTGTGACTGATATACTAAAAAAATTTCCCCAAACATTCACAATGTGTGAATTCTGTGAACCTTCCATCTCTCTGAAGGGATAGATTAGAGGGGGATGTTGTCTCATATCTCTTCATTTAAGTCTTACTTGACCTGTACAATCTGGTAACATTTACTTTTGATTTTTGGCTGTATCATTGTTCTTTCCATTTTACATTGTTATACTTACTGTGCATATTATTTTCTTGGTTCTGTTTACTTTACTTTTTAACATGTCATATAGCTCTTTGCATGATTTTCTATATTCATCATAAACATAATTACTTGTAGCACAGTAGGATTCAATTACATTTATATACCACCATTTGTTTAGGCATTCCCTGATTGATAGACATCTACTTTGTTTCCAATTCTTGCATAGTACTAATTAAAGTCATGATATTCTACTATATTATCTTCCAGTCCATTGTCAGGAAGTGTAATGTGGTGTGAAGAATTTTAGATCTGAAGTCAGAGGGACAAATTTTTAAATTCCAACTTTTATACCTACAAGCTATTTCTCTGAATAAACCCTTTATGAATTTGAGTTTTCCTGTTTCTGAAAGGGAGGTGGTAATAACACTTGGAACTAATTCCTTCACTTGGTTATTAGTAGAAATTTACTTTAAAGACTTTAAAGCACTGTAGAAATGCAAGACATTTTTTCTTGCCCATGTATATATATATATATACATCTCTCTCTCTCTCTCTCTCTCTCTCTCTCTCTCTCTCTCACACACTCTCTCACTCTCTCTCTCTATCTCTATATATCATTGTTTCTGTGGAATTCTGGAATTGCTGTCTTCAAAAGCTCAGGGCAAACACCATCTCCTACAAAAAGTCTGTGCTTATACCTTCCAGACCCCAGGTGTTAGTACTCACTATGCAGAAATTTCTTTGTTCATAGGATTATAGACTTGGACCTGGCAGGGATATCTGTTATTAGGGTTCATGTGTTTTCAGTCATGTCTGATTCTTTGTGACTCTATTTGGGATTTTCTTGGCAAAGATACTGGAGTTTGCTATGTCCTTCTCTAGTTCATTTTACAAACAAGGATACTAGGGCAAACAGAGTTAAGTGACTTGCCCAGAGCTGCACAGCAACTAAGTGTCTGAGGCCAGATTTGAACTCAGAAATATAGAACCTCCTGACCTCAGGCTGGACACTCCATCCATGACACTCTCTACTGGGCCCTAACACTTTTACCAGTTTCAAAATCTGAAAGGCAACAACTATTGATTACTTTCAGTTCCTTGACATTCAGATAGGAAATCAGGGGTGACTAAAGCTGTTTTTGAAATCTACTTTCAAGTTAACGTAGCTCAGTTGGCGAAAAAAATATGTTACCACCTAGTTGCCCACTTAGAGCAAGTCTTATATCTGATGTCCATGTTTAACACTCCAACCACTACAATTTCCTGACTGTATGTTACCAGAGGCTCAAAGTACCTTTGTATAAGACTCTCCTCATTGGTAGAGATAGACTATGTAAAGGGCAGAATTTGTTAGAACTTGAAACTAGACATTCTGGTGTTTTGGTTTCCAGCTTCAAGTGTGAAGAAATCCATTTCCAGATTCTCTTCAGGGACTTCTTCCTGAAGGGAGAGAAAGACTCTGGCCCCTAAAGAAAAATTCCTCAAAATTTTATACCCAGTAAGCTAGGGATAGGGACTTATTCAAAGTACCAGTTTCTCTGTCTGCTGGTTTTCAGCAATTAATTTCCACCATTGAAAACTTTATGCAAATTGCCTTTTTATGTATTAAGTGCATCCCATGTGCCAAATGCTGTGCTAAATCCAGGGGACATTAAAAAAAAGGCAAAATACATCCCCTGCCCTCAAGGAGCTTACAGTCTAATTATTTTACTATAAGAATACAATCTCTTTGAAGGAAGGGAATTTTATTGTCTTTGTATCTCTAGTATCTTCCCCATAATGAACATGTAGTGACTTCTACTGAATTGGAACTCCTACCTCTCCCCATTCTCCACAAGAAAGCAATCATTATACATTTAGCCTGATATAGAAGGAAAGTTTCCCAAACTTAATCCTAGTGAGGTTAAAGGAAGGCACCTTTAGATATTGGAAACATTAGAGTTATGAGTTCAGAAGGAACTATCAGAATGGATCAAATGAAGTTATCTTAAAAAATTAATGGTATCTTCGATGAATTCTGTAGTTAAGTATGGCTGTCAACCTCAACTTATTCCCCAGGTGGTAATGTATGGAACCACCCACTGTCAGTTTCTAGGGGCAATTATTCCGGGCCTTCAGCTTCAATGAACCACCCACAGCATACTGATAGGATATTTTGGCCTAAAGGAAATCACTGGTTTACTCAATGAAGGAGTTGGGGAAAAGGACTAAAGAAGGGAAATGGTGGGATTCCCCACTGTCTCTTTAATTACACTTTATAGGAAGCTTTACAGTAATATACAATTATCAAAGTATAATGATAACTCTTACTCTTTACTCTACATTTCAGGCTACTCTAAATTCATGTAAACAGCATCTACTTAAGGGAGATCAAAATGATCTTGGTTTTAACTAGTTCATGGAATTAACACTGAAAATTCAATTCATTTTGAGTGACTAAAGAAGGTCTTATGAGGCTGGCTCTATTTTTTGTCTCCAATCTATCCTCCACTCTCAACTAAAATATTTCTCTTAAGGAATAATTTCGACCATATCACTGAATAGCCCTGGGATTTCATTGCCTTTGGGATAAAACCCTCTTTGGTTTGGCTTTTCAGCACCTATCCCTGTCTCTACCTCTGCTATCACCCTTGTTTCTAGTTTTATTTTATAGAAACTATGCACTGGGATACTAACACCTTCACTTTCAGAACTCCCACCCTAAGCATGGCAGAATGCCTCAAGTCACACACTGAGTCTAGGCCTAAATACAACCTAACTCACCCTTTGCCATCTTCTTATCAGTCAGCTTTATCTTAGTGCTTCCCCATCTGCCCCTTTCCTCTCCTTACCAGTTCTGGAGCTACAAAAAACTGATATTGTCATTACTCAGGAAAAGGCATGTCATTCTAATTCTCTATGACTTCACTCATTACTTCAATAAATTTCCAAAAATGTTCTCTCTCCACTCTTAGAATATAAGCTAGTTGAGGGCAAGGGTTGTATTTTGTATGTGTATCCATCATTTAACACAATACATGACATCAGATAGGTTTAAGGTCTTTTTCCTTCATTCTTTCCTTCCTTCCTTTTTTCCTTCCTTCCTTTCTTCCTTCCTTTTTTCTTTCCTTCTTTCCTTCTTTCCTTCTTTCCTTCTTTCCTTCTTTCCTTCCTTCCTTCCTTCCTTCCTTCCTTCCTTCCTTCCTTCCTTCCTTTTTTCATACATTCTACATATCAACCAAAATAACCTACATTCTAATCTTCAAACTTGACATTGCATCAACTTCCTACCTTCCCATAAGCCTTGTTTGGAATGTACTCCCATTGAATCTCTCTACCTTTCAGAATCCTTACTTTCCTTCAAGATTAGGCTCAGGTGCCATTCTTGAATTCTTTCTCCCCTAGTGGTAAGTGCTTTCTTTTCCTTCTCAAATTAATTGTTGCTTTTGCTCCTCTGTTTATATCTTCCCAATAGACCATAACTTATTTAGGAATAGGAACTACTATTAATTTTGGTGTTAGTGTTTGTATACCTTCCTCCCAGAACAGTGCCTGTGTATAGTGAAATATTGATGTAGACCTGTGGAATCATTGATGTGAGTGGTAGTAGATTAGTGGATAGAATGATAGAGATTGCAGTTAATGCATGGGTTCCCCATGCTATATGATCTTTGCCAATGTTTTTCCATAAGTTTGACATAGGGTCTAACCATATTGTTAAGGATATTCATTTTTTCTCAACGTCCTAAAGATATTATTAAGGTCATAGGAAAGAAAGATGAGGGGAAGGAAGGAAACAAGCATTTATGAAGTTTCCTTCTATATGCCAGTCTTTTTAAAGTCTTTGCCTTTAAAAGGAAAGGAAAAGAAAGGGAAATAAGCATTGATAATTTCCACATTGTTTCAGGCATTGTGCTAAGGGCTAAAGATTCTCTTAAGGCACAGATTAATCATGTCACTCTCCTATTCAGGAAACTCTGGCTTTCTGTTGACTCCAAAAGCAAATACAAAATGCTACATTTGCCAATCAAAGCCTTTTTATAACCTAGTTCCCTCCTACCTTTCCAATCTTTTTATACTTTAGTCCCAAGCAGGTTTTCTTCCATCCAATGACTCTGCCCCCTTCCCCCCTCCCTTACCCCCGTTCTATTCTACAAACAAGACACTTCTTGTTTGGGCATTGGGCATTTTCTCTGGTTCCATATACCTTGATCACTCTCCTTCCAACTACTGACTGCTCTGGCTTTTATTAAATCCCAACTAAAGCCCTACTTTCTACTGGAAGCCATCCCTACTTCTTTATTCCATCGCCATTACTATGTTAATTAACTCCTATCCTGTATATTACTTTCATTGTATATATTTGCATATTGTCATCCTCATTAGACTGTGAGCTCCTTAAGGGCAGGGATTATCTTTTGTTTCTTTTTATATCCTCCACATTTACCACCATGCTTGGCACATAGATGTTTATTACACCTCCAATCTTTAACTTTTGACAAACAGTACAGCATGATTAGACTAAAGTGCTTTAAATTATTGGATTAGAAGT
The DNA here is from genome assembly GCF_016433145.1 of Gracilinanus agilis. Lineage (NCBI taxonomy): Eukaryota > Metazoa > Chordata > Mammalia > Didelphimorphia > Didelphidae > Gracilinanus > Gracilinanus agilis. The sequence goes on from NC_058130.1 coordinate 675,749,585, forward strand.
CACCAGGAGAGCCAGTTAAATCACACATGAAATTAAACTTCTTTGTAACTTCCACAGTGCCTAGAATAGTACACCTTATGGTAGGCTTTCAATAAAAAGAACCAGGTTTTTATATATTTTCTTTTTAAAATTTTGAATATTTTCCCATAGTTACATGTTTCATGTTCTTTCCATCTCCTCCAAACCCCCTACCCCCCCTTAGTTGACACGCAGTTCCACTGGGTTTTACATGTATCATTGATCAAGACCTGATTCCATATTATTGATAGCTGGACTAGAGTTATCATTTAGTGTCTACATCCCCAATAATATCCTCATCAGCCCATGTGTTCAAGCAGTTGTTTTTCTTTTGTGTTTCTCCTCCCACAGTTCTTCCTCTGAATGTGGCTAGTTTTCTTTCTCAGAAGTCCCTCAGCCTTGCTCTGGATCCTTGCATTGCTGCTAGTAGAGAAGTCCATTATGTTCTATTGTACCACACTCTATCAGTCTCTGAGTACAATGTTCTCCTAGTTCTGCTCCTTTCACTCTGCATCAATTCCTGGAGGTCATTCCAGTTCACATGGAATTCCTCCAGAAGAACCAAGTTTTTAAAAGAAATTTTTACAAAGATTTTTTAAAGCCCATCTATTTTAATCTCATGATTTTACAGAGGAGGAAAGAGTTGAAGTGATTTTGATTCCATCAAATCACTAAACATTTATTAGGTGCCTAATATGTACCTGAGGTTGTATTGGTTTAAGGATACAGAGATAAAAGTGAGACCATTCCTGTCCTCAAGGAGCTTATATTTTCCCAAGAGGAAACAACATGCATATGAATAAATAAGTACAAAATATAGAGAAGTTTTAATGAAAACCTGTTGTGTTATAAGCACTGATGAAGGAGGATAGTTTTAGAGAAAACTAGATTTGTACAAACTGATGAAAAGTATATGCAAAAGAACCAGGAGAACAATTCATGTAATACTAACAACATAGGAAAAATAAACAACTTTGAAAGATTTAGGAACCTTGATCAATAATAGAATAAAGAAATAAAGTTCTAAAGAAATCACGATGAAACCTGCCATTTGTCTCCAAATAGGTGATAGACTCAGAGTTAAATATTGAAGGTCATGTTTACTTTTGTTTGGTTTCTGGATATTGCCATTTTGAAGATCTATTTTGTTTGACCATACATGTTTGTAAAAGGTTTTGATTTTTGTCCTTTCTCAATAGGAAAGGGAGAAGGGAGGAAATTAAGACTTGAAAATAAAATAAAATAAAATTGAATTTAAGATATATAAAATGTTTAAAATAATCTTGATAGGATTGAATAGTGCTGGTGGTGGAACACCAACAACTAGGAGAATCAGAAAAGGCCTTTTTTTTTCTTTAATGAGTTTTCATTTTTCTTATACAGCAGAGTGCAGGCTTTTATAATATTTTATTCTAAAACATGTAAAATGAAACAGTGAGGGCATATTATCATTTTGATATTCTATTATTATGACTACACCAAATCTAAAAATTACTGTTCAGTAAGTAATTCATCTTTATAAAGTTCTTTTAGACCAGAAGCAGTAGGAGGTAGTGCCTGAAATCAGCCTTCAAAAAAAAAAACCCTCAATATTTTTAAGAAGTACAAATTAAGGTCAGTAAATGTGGACATAGCCTGGCAGAGGCTGGCTGTGAGATGCCTGGTTGTGCCTCATCTCTTTCACTTAAGCACATCAAAATTGTCATTGATATCAAATCCAAGCAAGTTTGTTTTCCAGATCGGTGCATGAAACCAATGGGGCATGGGAAATGAAATATCACATATAGTGACTTCCACAGGATCTCACTGGTAGGTAGTATTAGAACTCCAATCTAATTTCAGATCCTATATTTATTCTAGTATGATGCATTTGACCCTTGTGCTTCTTGTTTTTTTTTTTTTTTATTTACTGTTGTTGGTATTGTAGGAATTGTTCTCTTGGTTCTTTCAAATAAGAAAGGAAAGGGAGGGAGAATCAAAGAGAGGAAGAAAAGAAAAGAAAAGAGAGAGAGAGAGAGAGAGAGAGAGAGAGAGAGAGAGAGAGAGAGAGAGAGAGAGAGAGAGAGAGAGAGAGAGAAAGAGAGAGA
>NC_058130.1:675752021-675814370 GCF_016433145.1 Gracilinanus agilis
AGAGAGAGAGAGAGAGAGAGAGAGAGAGAGAGAGAGAGAGAGAGAGAGAGAGAGAGAGACAGGAAAGATTATGGAAAGTAGTGTGGGAAGAAGGTTGTAAACAAGTGAACTCATGGTGCTAGTGATATGTCTGCCTGTCCCTGGGCCTTTAAGTAGAATGAAAGAATAGTGGAAAAGGTTGCTTGCTTTAGGAGGAAGGAAAGAAACAACAATTTATTAAGCTACTACATGCCAAGCACCTTGCTAAGCACTTTACACAAATTAATTCATTTGATCTTCATGACAACCCTAGCAGATAGACCAGGATCTATTATTATTCCCTTTGTATAGTTGAGGAAATTGAGGGAAACAGAGAGTAAATGACTTTCCCAGGAATGCACAGTGGTTTCACCCTCATTTGAAAAATGATCATCAGGAGGTTCTTTTGGTGTATTTATTCTAGTTGTAGGACAGAACTGGGAAGGACAAGTGGCCAACTAGGAACAGCATTGCCTTCTATGAAGTATTCCTTAATAAATCTTTGTCATTATTTGGGCTAGGGAAGAAGCTTGGTCTCCTTTGTAGGAGTGTAGTAGTGATATGCCTCCCAATTAGAGTTTTCATTCAAATCTTGAGGAACCATGAGAAGAATTCAGCCAAAAAGAAAAGCCTTTGATCACCTCTCTCCAAACTGAGGTATGATTCTTGTGACTTGGAGTCCTTCTAAGAGTCAGTGGAGTTTCCATGGAAACCTTTTAGAAGGCTGAGTGTGTTGCATCTCTTTCACTTTAATTCATCAAGATAAATATTAGTGTCAAAATGCTTGTTTCCAGTTTAGTGCAAGGAAGTAATGGAATTTCAAGATTTGAACAGTCTATTATGCTTCCTTCAATGGACCAGGTACTATAATAGTATGTTTTTGAGCTATATGGGATGTTCAGGGAGGATTAGCACCTGTGATGTGGGGGCTTGCCGAGTTCTTTTCTGGATTGCTCATTCACCTTTGGTGTGTACCTGTTGCTCAATTCTCCCTTGTGGCTCCAAGAAAATGTAGCTTGTGTAGTAGTCATGCCTTAGTAAAACCATCCTGGCAGAGAGTAATCAACAGAATAACCCTGGGTAAGCAAGGGGATAACCCAAGCATGTGAAGACTTTTCCCAATAGCATGGAATTGAAAACAATTTGTTCTAAAGACCATTTAGGAGACTGAAGTGGGTGACATGGAGTGCTTAGAGCTTGGCCATACACAGAAGATGTTAAAGTCATCCACTACATCTCAAGATACTGCTGTCATTTTGACTTTTTATCTTGCCACTGGACTTAGATACTCTGGAGGAGAGAGCGGGGTTAATGACTTTGTGAAATCAGCCTCACTTAAGTCCAATTCACAGACAAGTCAGGAGATAACTTTTGTAATTTCATTGGTCCTCTTCAAAAACAAGGACCACTACCACCAATGACAACAACATGCCACCTAGCATTTCTAAAGTACTTCTAATTTTCCAAAATAGCAAATCAACATTTATTAAGCTTCTACTTTGCATAAGGCACTGGGGTAGGTGACAGGAATATAAAAATATAATCAAAAGACTACCTGCCCTCAAGGAGCTTACATTTCTTTTGAAGGGTGACTGTGTGGTGACAGATAAATGCAAAGTCTATAAAAGATACTATGAAGTAAGATTAAGAGGAAAAGAGTGCTAACCATTGTGGGAGAAAAGGCTTCTTATAAAGGAAGTAGGTATTATAAGAGTCAGAGATAAGAACTGCTCAACTGCAAATCTAGATATAGGATCTTAGAGGTAGAAAATAGCATGTCCATTTCTTCATTTCACAGTAAACTGACACTGAGAGAATTGACCTGCCTAACATCACACAGTCAGGGTTTAAACCCAGATCTTCTGGTTCAAATTGAGAGTTCTCATCAGTACAACGTTACTTTCATTCTCATTTCAGTTTCCCTAAAAAACCTGTAAGGTAGACAGTCAGGTTTTTAAGAAGAAGAAATAGTTATAGAAAAACGATGCTTTGTCTGAGGTCATGTAATGAATAATGAGTAATTGCCACATACATATAATATTCATCACCACATACTTTTCTCTAGGGACTGAAATTTGGAGTAAGCTCCAGTTGGTATAAATCAGCTATCCAAGTCTCTGCTGGATCCAATTTTAGCCATCATCATCATTCATTCTTTCAGTTCTTTTGTGCGCTCATGATGTCATGATTCTAGACTGTCAAAGACACCCATAAATATCCCCAACAACTACAATATTGTTATCTCTAATATCCAGGTATTAATAGTTATATTTCTCTACTCTTTGCTTTAGCTTGTCTTTTTCCTTCATTCAGTTGTTTTCCTCCCACCATAAAACTGGATTCTCACTGCATAGACCAGTATGATCTCAGGGGCAGGAACCTCCTTTCTTATTAAATGGATGGTATGTTCAACTCCTGTTCATGGCAGACTTGATGGCAAGTAGGAATATTTCAAGGATATCTTTCAAGTACAATTCAAGAAAATGGGTATACTTATTCCATCTCTGCACCTATAGTGACCTATGTTTGTTTCTAAACCGGTGATGGCAAAAACCAATGTAGCCTTTGAGATATCCCCAAGAGATCCAATCAAGGGACAGTTTGTGGGTCCCATTTCACTCAAAATTAGGGCTTATGAACCCCCTATTTATATGTTTTCTTTTAATAGTCACCAGATGGGAAGCAACTAGGGAACAGAATGTATGTGGAATAAAAAATTCACATATAAAAAAAGAGAATCTGAATTTCAAGCTCTGCCTCTGATTTTTACTGGCTATATGTCTGTCAAGTGGAAGTCAGTTAACTTTTTTTTTTTTAACATTTATTTCTTCACCTTTAAAATAGGCATAATATAGCAGTATCTCAAAGGGTTATTATGAAGATCAAACAATATTAAACATTTATATGTACACATCTATAAAGCCATTTACAAATGTTAAAGCTCTGTATAGATGCTAGATATTACTCTTATTGTTGGAAGCAATTAGTTCAAAGCAAAATAAATGATGAAATAGCATAATAGGAAAAGAAGTAAATAAAACATTCTTCCTTCTGACTTAATTTAATCTAGAAGGCTGGTCTCTTTCTTTCTTTGAGACAGAAGTTATCAGTCTGGATTATCTTTGTTATCAGCTCAAGATTATAATTTGGCATTCCTAAAATTTAATGAATACTTCAAGAGGAAGTTCTCATTCCTCAGGCATAGATGAGGACTGCTGTTTAGCTCATATCTCTCTCTCTCTCTCTCTCTCTCTCTCTCTCTCTCTCTCTCTCTCTTTCAAAATTAACCTGCTCATCAAGTAGTAGTATGGAAAAACCTACATGAAATTATGAAGAATGAAATGAGCAGAGTCAAGAGAACATTATGTACAGCAACAGAAACATTGTTTGATGAATGACTTGTATATGTCCACCTCCAGAGAAAGAATTGATAAATAGAAACAAGCAAGGCATAGTTTTATATATACATATATCTTTTTGTCAGATGATGTCTCCCCTAGTGTTGGGAAGGGAACCAGGTAGAGAGATGCGTGGGAATTTTAATGTAACAAGCAAACAAAGAAAGAAACCTTAAATTTAATACATAAATATTAGCTATTATCATTATTGTTTTTATTACTAGAAAAGATTCATCTCAAACTATACTGTGGAAAAGCAAATTATCCTCTATTTTTGCCTTGAATAAAGAGATTTTGAATGTGATAGGAATAATTTGAAACTAGAGGAAATGGAGGAGGGTGGGAAACATGACTAATAACTCAGAAATACCACTGGGCTCTGTCAAAGGACAGGAATTTTAAAGATTCCTAATATCAGAGTTCAGAGTGGTTATTCTATCTCTGCCCCTGCTCCCCTCCATTTTTCCTCAAGCTGCTCTCCTATGAGGACCTTTCTCCCCTAGTGGTAGGCAAAGGCTCAATCTCAGGTGTATTTTCTCTCCTCCTACTCCTCTTCCTTCAGTGAAATAGAAATGTCTATATTTCTCCTTTCAGAGGCTACTTCCTTCCTTCTCCTTCCCAAGTATACCTGAGGAGAGGCTGATTTTTAGGTAGAAGGAACAAGATAGGTTAATTATTCTTAAGTTTGTGGTCTTTTAACATTTAAGGATCCCTGGTAACAATAATTAGTTAATAGCTAATCATTATTGTTGTCTTTTATAATAATTGCTCCATTTTGTGGATTAGCAAAATTTTTCTTAGACTAGCCACTCAGAAACACTGAATGATATGATTTCTAAGGCCTCGTAACCAACACTTTCCTATTGATAAGAATTTCCATCTATTGCTAATGAATAGCTCTTAAAATCTGATTGAACTCATTCCAGAGGGCATCTGAGCAAAGCATCTTTTGCTTTCAAATGGTAATATCATGATAAAGCTAATAATAAATGAGAACTATGCAATTTTCCTAAAGTGATTAAGTCTGGGTTCCTTCCCCAGAAAGTTAGCTCAAGTCACAATAGGTATCCTGTTTACTGTTCTCTAAATTATGTAGCTATAATGGGAGAGGTAAGAACAAAGCTCAGGGACCAACCCCCAAACAGAATAACTCACCCTGTATGTTTCACTTCCTGCTAAATCCTGTATGAACTTCAATACCTTCTCTGTCATAAATCTTTCATAATTTTTCCCCAAGATTATAGTTGTTTTTTAACAAGAAAGTCTCTTGGAGAAAGTATAGACTAGCTACAAACTGAGACTGTTGCCAGGGACTACATCTATGAGACCTGGGTCATCCTGGGTCGATTGTCTGACTCTTGACCTGGGATAAGTCCCTAAATTTTCTGGCCTTCCAATTACTTTTCCTCCAATGTGAGTCAAACTCAAGAAACAAAGGAAGCTGATCTAGTTATATCTAGAAGCCTCCTGGTTTCCTTTCTTTCCTGTGCTTCTAAACCCAATGTCAAAGTCTCCAGGTAAGCAATCCATTCAGGGTATAAGGTTCTGACATATTCACAATCCCAATTACTTCCTGATGATCATTTCCAGGCAGTGAGTACTTCCATGGTCAAAAGAACCATGATATTCCTGTAAAACAATGTGTTCTCAAACCCTTCCTGGTTTCAGGGAATTTGAAATTATTTTTTTGGAGTATTTGGACTCAAGACACCAAAATGGTAATGCTATGATTCTTTGGGCACTCAATTATCAATCAACTAACTTAGTGCCTTACCTGTACCAGGGACTCTGTAAGGTGACGGTAATAATAATAATAATCCTTGTGCTCAAGAAATTCTCTTCCTTTGAGGAATTAATGTTAATTTTCCTACTGAATTTTAGTTATAAGGACAATTAGGAATAAATAAGAATCTGCACTGAATTAATCTCTATGGAGGTAGATAGCATGTTTCATCATGAGTCCTTTAAAATTGTCTTATATCATTATATTGATCAGAGTCTCCAAGTCTTTTGTAGTTGATTATCATCACAATGTTACTGTTACTGTTACTGTCACAATGACCTCCTAGTTCTTCTCACTTCACTTTGCATCAGTTCATACAGTTCTTGACGTTATTTTTTTGAAACCAACACCCCTTGTAATGTCTTATACCACACTTGAACTCCATTGTAATAATATGCCACAACTTGTTCAGCCATTCCATAATTGATGAACATTACTCAAATTCCAATTCTTTGTTGTCAAAAAACTGCTCTAAATATATTTATACATATAAGTCTTTTTAATTAAAAATTTCTCTCAGGTACAGACTTAGTACTGCTACTACTGGGTCAAAAGGTACACACAACTTTATAGTTCTTTGGACATAGTTCCAAATTTTCTTCAAAATGTTTGGACTAGTTGACAACTCCAAAATAGTTTTTTAGTGTATCTATTTTCCTTTTATTTTCTTTGGCATTTGTAATTTCTGATTTGTGTGCATGGTGTCTCAGAGTTGTTTTAAATTTATATTTCTCTAATAGAACATTTTATATCACTATATATCACTATATATAGCTTTGATTTCTTTTTCTAAAAACTACATTTTCATATTCTGACCATTTATTAATTGGGGAATGGCTCTGATTTTTATAAATTTGATTCAGAAATGAATCCTTTATCATAGAAGCTTGCTATAAATATTTAAATAATATTTCAATGCTTATTCTATCTTTTAGCAAAATGTAGTTTTAATTAGGTCTCTTTTTTGCTTTTTTTTTTGTCTGAGATCATATTTGCTACCCATGACTTTTTTATTTCAATTGAATCATAATAGGTTCTTTTTCAGTCCTTTATGTTAACTCTGCATATATCTTTCTGTTTTAAGTGCCTCTCTTGAAACAATATATTGTTGGATTCTGGTTTCTGCTCTCTGCTTCTCTTTTATAGGTGTGTGGATACTATTTACATTCACTGTTATTATTACTAACTGCATTTTCCTTTAGTCAGTTTTCTTATATTTATTCTTCTCTTTATTTTTATTCTGTTCCTCCTCAAAAGTCCATTTTGCTTCTGACCACAGCCTCCCTTAATTTGCCTTCCATTTTATCATTTCCCCTTCTCCATCTCTCTTATCTCCTTCCCCTCCCATTTCCTTATTGGATTAGATATTTCTATATCTAACTGAATATGTATTTATATATTCTTTCTCCTTCTAACCAACTACAATGAGAATGAAGTTCAAACATTCTGCCTTCCTATCCATTTCCCCCTCCAAAATAAAAGCTCTTTCTTGAGCACCAATTTTAGGTGAGAAATAGTTCCTTATTCTACTTTCCTTCTCCCTTCTCCCAGTGCATCCCTCTTTCTCACCACTACATTATTTTGTGGGAGGAAATTATCCTAAAATAACTTACTCATATTCATTCCCTCTTTTTATATGGTCTTCTTCTAACTGCCCTAATAATGATAAAGTTCTTAGGACTAACATATTTCATTTTTCCATATAAGAATGTAAACAATTTAACTCCATTGAATTCTTTATAATTGCTCAAGTTTACCTTTTTGAATGTAAAGTTTTATATTCAGCTGCATTTTTTTAAATGAAAAATGCTTGAAAGTTCTTTATTTCATTGAACATCCATTTTCCCTTAAAGGGTTATATTCAATTTTGTCGGGTAGGTTATTTTTGGTTGTAATCCTAGATCTTTTGCCTTCTGGAATATTATATTCCTAGCCTTCTGCCCTTTTAACATGGAAGCTGCTAATCTTAACTGTGCCTGATGATATGTGAATTTTTATTTCTGGCTTTTTGCAATACTTTCTCCTTGACTTGGAAGCTCCAAAATTTGACTATAATATTCCTAGGAGTTTTCATTTTGAGATCACTTTCAGAAGGGGATTAGCAAATTTTTTCAAGTTCTATTTTATCCTCAAATATATCAGGGCAGTTTTCTTTAATAATTTTTTTGAAATATGATGTCTACACTCTTTTTTTTATCATGGCTTTTAGGCAGTCCAATAATTTATAAATTATCTTTCCTTGATTTCTTTCCTAGGTCAGTTGATTTTCAAATGAGATAATTCAAATTTTCTTCTATTTTTTTCCTTCTTTGGACTTTGTTTTGTTATTTCTTAATATCTCATGGAGTAATTAGCTTCCACTGACCCAATTCTAATTTTTCATATATTTTTTTCAATGAGCTTTGGTCCTTTTTTTCAATTTGAACAGTATGCTTTTTGAGAAAAATTTCCCTTTGATGAATTTTTGTGTCTCTTTTACTATTAGCCTGATTTTTAAAAAGTGTTCTTTTCTTGAGGCAGTTGAGTGGCTCCCTGGATTGAGAGCCAAGCCTAGAGACAGGAGATCCTAAGTTCAAATCTGGCCTCAAACAATTCCCAGCTGTATGACCCTGAACAAGTCACTTAACCCCAATTGCCTAGCCTTTACCACCTAGCCTTGTAACCAATACACAGTACTAATTCTATGATGGAAGGTAAGAGTTATTTAAGAAGTGTTCTTTTCCTCAATTTTTTTTGCCTCTTTCACCAATCAATTTTCTTTTCATAATTTTCTTTTACCACTCTCATTTCTTTTCCCAATTTTCCCAACTCTTCTAGAATTCTTTTTGGACTTGGGTCTAATTAGCATTTTTTTTTCTTGAGGCTTTGCTTATAGGTAATTTCACATTGTTGTCTTCTTCTGAGTTTAGATCTTGATCTTCCCTGCCATGATAATTGCTTAATATGGCCAAGTTATTTTTTGTGGTTTACTCCTCCTAGCCTATTTCTTGACTTTGAACTTCATGTTAAAGTTGGGCTTGTTCACCTAGGATTAGGAAGGTACTATCCTAAGTTTCAGACTTTTTTGGGCTATTGTTTCCAGAGCTAGTTCTAGAGCTCTATAAGTTTTCAGTTCTCCCAAGGTGGTATAGTACTGGGAAAGATGTGGTCACTGTTCTTTCCTGTTCTTTGCTCTGGTCTTTATTCAGGAAAGATCCCTATTCCACTGTAGTTGTGAGCACTAGCACTCCTCTTGGTCTTGGATCTGTGATTAGGCCCTCTGTTATCCTGTAGCCACAAGCAGAGCTCTTTTCTGCTTTCGAACTGGTTTTCTCCTCCTTTATGCACATCAAACATTTCTCTCTGCCCTGGAACTTTGACTCTGGACTGTGTCTCTGGGTTGAGAGATCTTGAAGCTGCTGCTATTGTTGCTGCCATTATTGCAGCCACTTCCATAGCTCATTGCTAGTGCTCCAGTTGCTGCTCTCCAGGTAAACCCCTACCCTATTATCACAGACCTCTCTTTCCCACTTCTGAAGTTGTGTAGGCAAGAAAAATGTCTCACTCTGATTTTTTTTTTTAACCCAGTCACTCCAAAATTCAATTTGAGGAGTTATTTTCAAGTAGTTTAGAAGGAAATATTAAGAGAGTTCAGCTGGCTTCTGCCTCTACTCTGGCATCTTGAAGGATGTAATTTTTAATTGTGATGATGATTCCCTAAGCACACTAGTTTTCATACTTCACTCTCCAGTGTGAGAGTTGTGCAGTGAGGTTGGAGCTGTAAGAAGCCAATGTTTCCAGAACATGGTTCAGTGATATCTTTATATATGAATTATGTTGGTTTAGAGTCACAAGGAAGGTTGAGTGGGAAAATGTGACTGAAATGTAAACTCTCTGAAAGAACAATAATTTGTATTCATATAACATTGTACTTTATAAATTGCTTTCTTCAAAAAAAAAACAACCCTGGGAGGTAGGCAGTAATCATTTCATGTTCTATAGACTTTTTAGGTGTATATAATTATTTCTCATAAATAATCCCTACAGCTAAGTAGTGTTAACTTGCATTTATGTAGGACTTTAATGTTTTCATAGTATTTCCCTCACAACCTCCTCATCAGTGTCATTGTTCCCATTTTGGAGATGGGCAATAGAGAGCAATAAAAAGATTGTTTAAGTTCATATAGTTACTAAATACACCACCGACTAAACTTAAGCTAAGAATACAAGACCCTTTGGGGCAGTGAGCTTTTAATTTGCCTACCTTCTCAGGAGAAGGGCTGGATAACAAATTCATCTATGTTTAGTAAGGAAATGTAAAGGTGTAGAAATGATTTCTAATGACCAGATTTGCTTCCTGAATAGTACAGTGAACTTCTCAGCTTCATATAATGAATATATTGCCATTTAAGAGTCCAAAAGACCTGGATTTGAATTCGGTCTGAGACACTAACTTTGTGACCCGTGGAAGCACAATAATAAAGAGCTAAGTCTGGAGTTAGGAAGGTGTAAAGTTCAAATCTGACCTCAGACACTTACTAGGGTATTTGGCTCTGGGAAAATCACTTAATCCTTGCCATTTTCATTTTTTTTCTTCTGTAAAATGGGAATAAAAATGTCACCTACTTCCCAGTGTGGTTATAAGGATCAAACAAGATAATATTTGCAAAGTGTTTAGTACAGTGCTTGCTATATGATAAATTCCTAATAAAAGCTTGTTGCCTTGGTCCTTTCAGTTTCCTTGTCTGTAAAATAGACTTATTAATTACTGTACTATTACACAGGATTACTGAGAAACTCAAATGAGTTAATATGTGTAAAGCTCTTTGCAAACCTAAACTGCTATGTAAATATCAGATGTTATACTCTTCTATTTTTCAAACACTTGTATTACATAAAATGATACTGCTTTTGTTGAGGTTTAGAAGAATGTAGAGTTTTCTCATTGAAATTTGTAGTCATTCAAAAGAGATTTTTCTGTTTCAAATGATTTCACATATAAAATCTATATCAGATTGCTTACTGTTTCAGGGAAGTGGGAAGGGAGCGAGATAAAATTTGGAACTCATTATTTTTTAATGTTAAAAGAGTGTTTTTACATGTATTTGGGGAAAATAAAATATTAAAAAATTAAAATGAAAGGAAAAGTGATTTTTCTAAACATACATATTGGAAAAATGAAATGGATGACAGAAATAAATATATTTTATACTTTATGCCATCAGATTGGACAGGTGTCTTTCACCTAGTTCATTAATATATCTGGAATACAGAAACACATACAGTTACATGTATAAGTATTTAGAGTATATATTTATATATAGTAGAATACTGTATATGTATATGTACATACATATCAAAAGGATCCCACGCTCATATATGCTCAGATAGATAGACAGATATATTGACTGATAGATTTATAATTATCTGTCCATCTATCCACTCTTCTATCCCCTCATCCTGAAAGCTGGGAAATTCCAGAGCACTTTCAATGATCCCAAATCCCAAATTTCTTCCTCCTGTAAAAGTCCATCTTTTCACACATTATTCTTCTTCTGGTATAACTATCTGGTTCCTTAAAGAGAAAACAAAATCTGTCACATTTCGCCAATTACATGTGTAGTTGAATTAAAGAGTTGTTTTTTTTTAATGCAAATACTTTTTGGGAGATTAAGTGTTAATGTCAATTTCATCTTATTTTGAATGACTTTAATTAATCCTATACCTACTTGATAGCACCAGATTGAAGAAATGGGAGTTTTGATCAGGAAGAGAGAGGAGTATTAAGTGGAGATTAAAGCATAGTCAAAGTCTAGAGCAGTGATTCTCAAAGTGGACACCACTGCCCCCTGGTGGGTGCTGCAGAAATCCAGGGGAGCAGTGATGGCCACAGGTGCATTTATCTTTCCTATTAATTGCTATTAAAATTAAAAAAATAATTTCCAGGGCACTAAGTAATATTTTTTTCTGGAAAGGGGGCAGTAGGCCAAAAAAGCTTGGGAACCACTGGTCTAGAGCATCAATGGGGGAAAGGAAGAGATCTTTTGGATAGCTAGTGGGTGAAGAATGGGACCTGGGGAAGTCACCAAAGAAAAATTTATGATAATTTTACAGTTTTTCTAAAGGACTCATTGCTATCTATGATGGGTGGTTAGAAACACCCCCATTTGTCCTTATGGCATCATGTACTCTTCCTATGCAATTATAGTATTAAAATTTTTACTAGATTTATTTATTTGTGTTGGTATCTTGTGTTGCCCATTGGACTGTAGACTTTTTTTTTCAAACACTGTATTTACTTTACCCAGTTCCTAGTATATAGTAAGTACTAATTAAATGTTCTTTTCTTCTCTTTTAAAATTAAATTATTTAAGAAAAAGTTCTTTCCTTCCCATTGCTCATCACTTTGGTGGCAGTGGGAATATTAGAACAAAATAAAACCCTTAAAAACAAATACACATGGTCACACATATCAAAGTTAAAGAAAATCTCCCAGTGGCTGTGACTGAAAACATATATCTCATTCTGCTCCCTCAATCCACCATTCTCACTGTCAGTAGGTGGTTAGCATGATTCATTACTGGTGTTATGGAATTGTGGTTTGTCATCATGTTGATCAGAGTTATTAAGCCCTTTTAAATTGTCTTCACAATGTTGTTGCAATCTAATAAATTATCCTCCTGGTTCTGTTCACTTTACTTTACCTCAATTCATACAAGTCTTTCCAAGTTTCTTTGAAACCATTTCTTTCACTATTTCTCATCACATTATCATAATTCATTATGTTCAAATGCCAAAATTTGTTTAATCATTCTTCAATTAAAGGGAATTCCTTAAGTTTCCAGTTCTTTGCTGTTACAAAAAGAGTTGCACATCGGTCCTTTCTCTCTCTCTTTGATCTCTTTTGCATGTAGGCATAGTAGTGCTATCAAGGGTCAAAGAGTATGCAGAGTTTAGTAACTTTTGTGGCATAATTTCAAACTGCTTTTCAGAGTGGAATAAATGTTGATTGATTGGTTGATAAATTGCATTTCTTTCAAAACTTTTCATCCTGCTGGTCACACGCCTAAAACACTTATTGAATTCTTTCCTCATATGCTATCAATGCCTAAGCTAAACTTTGCCAGTTTCTGAGATTTATTAAGGTTTATCTTGAAGACTGTAAAGCCTGACTAACATCTATCAGCCATCCACAGGAGTTCTAAGGAGTGTCATGTGAAAAAAATGATTGTAGTTTCTTAACAAGGCCCTGGAAGACACACCTAGTAGCGATGATTAGAAGGTAAAAAGGGGGAAATATAGGCTTAGTGCAAGGAAAAATTTTCAAATGATCAGACCCATCTCAAAGTGGAATAGATGGGCTCCCTTGGGAATAAATAGTTTCTCAGTTATTGGATACATTAGGGTAAAGCCTGGAGAACCACTTTCCAGGTAGGGGAATCTTGGTCACGTCCTAATTTAACTAAATGGCCACAGAGTTCCCTTTCACCTCTGATATTTGCATTTCTGCCTTTTAGTCTTTGTAAAGACCCCTCACTTAGATTTCATAGGTTGCGCTTTGTCTTGAAAGTCAACATTGCTGAGCTGATGACCATTTTTGTCAGTTGAAACAGAAGAGGTAACATTTGAACATCATTTCCTCTCTCAAATTTACACTGCCTTTGGGAGAAGACTTCAGTGTGAGATTTGGGCCCTCTACAGTTCCAGACTCTCAAAGAAAGATATCTTGTTACTCCGATTCCCAGGATGGATGTATAGAGATTCTATTTATGACTTACATGCAAAGATCAAAGGGAAAGATGACTGTTGGGGTGTGGGGGAGTGGCAGGGAAATGGAGTAAGCCAAGGGGGCATCACTTATAAATCTAGAAAACTGTCTTCAGCTTTATGCTTGGCATTCTATCCTCATTACTGACAGTACATATGGCTTTGCAATAAATTTGGAATTTGCTGAGTGAGAAAATGAAGATTTATACAAAGTTAAATTGAACAAATGGTGAATAATTGATTTAACTGACCTGACAGCTCCCACTGTACTTGTAAATAATACATAAGGTTTTATTCAAACTGTAATTTAGTATTCTGGCCATCTCAACTCCTTTGAGTAGGTGACTAGAAACCCAATTCTTTTAGACTAGTCCATCCACCAATAGTTTTGCTGGATGCTTAGTTTGTTCACCCAGTTATATTCAGGAACGGGCTATTTGAAACCATATATTCTATTCATTACCTTTAGAAGAAGCTTTTAAAAATTCAACTATCATAACAACAACAACAATAAAAGCATCTAGAATTTAAACAGTATTTAAGATTTTCAAACCTGTCATCTCATTTGGGAAAATTGTCCTGGTTAGTATAATTTAGATTAGTTTGCTCAGTTCCTGGAGTTGGTCTAATCCCCATCTCTACAATCTATATGCTGTTATATTCTTTTTAACTGTTTGGTGTTGTTTTAACATTTCATTGCAAGGCACTTGGTTGTGTGAAATCATAGGAAAGATAAGTACCATTAAGAAACTCATCCACAAAGATGGAATAGGCTAATAATAGAAATAACTTTTAAAAATTTGATTAATTCCTGGAAAGAAAAAAGTAACTTTTAACTAAAGGACTCTCAGCTATTTCAGCAGGGTGTCCTTGATTTGGGGCAGGGAAACTGGCCTTGAGATTTCATATAAAATTTCTCATGTGGGAAATGTAGATCAGCATCTTGCTTGCAACTTATAGTCTTAGAAGGTTGCCAGGAATACTGAGAAGACAAATTATTTATCTGTTGTCTTATTGTATTAATCTCAGAGATTGAACTCAAGCCTTCCTAACTCTAAGGCTATTCTCATATCACAGGATGTTGCTATTTTTTAAGCCCTTAGCTCCATTTTAGAATCAATATTGTGTGTTGGTTCCAAATGAGAAGAGTGGTTAGGGCTAGGCAATGAGGGGTTAATTGACTAGCCCAGGGTCATACAGCTAGGAAGTGTCTACCTGGTTGACCTCAGATGCAGTTATTTTTAGCAATAAAACTTTACATTTGTACCCTAGTACATCCCTTTGCAATATACAAAGTACAGTCACATCCATTGTCTCCTCTGTTCCTCATAACAATCTGTTGAATCAAACACCCCTCATTTTATAAATGAAGAAATGAAGGTACAGAAAAGATACTTTATTTTCCCAAGGAACCCTAGGTGGTAAATTGTAGAAATGAGATTCACATCCAGGTATTTTAACCTCTACTTAAGGAACAGAGGCAACAAGATCTGTATGTTGTTGTGTCATGTCTCACTCTTTATGACCCCATTTTCAGAGTTTTCTAGGCCAAGATTCTGTAGTGGTTTGCCATTCCCTTCTTAGTTCACTTTACAGATGGGAATCTGAGGCAAACGTGTTGTAATTTGCCCAGGGTCAAATAGCTAGTAGATATCTGAGGCCAGATTTGAAATTACAAAGATAAATCTTCCTGATTCCAAGTCTAGTGCTTTATCCACTGTGCTACCTATCTGCCCTAGTTTGTATATGCTAAAATCATAAATCAAAGTAGAATGGATAAATAAAAAGCATTCCCTAAGTGTTTAAGAGTCAGTGGTGATGCTGATTTGATCACAGTTCTCAGAGCAAGCAGTGGAAAGTAGAGCCTCAAAAGGATAAACCATGTTTGGTAGAAGAGCTTTCAATGACTGAGTAAAGGATGAGGTTTTATGGTCTCAGAGAAGGCTGCTCAGCTTGCAGTTATCTCCCTCTGAGACCAAGGGCATTCATATTAACAAAATTCATCACAATTGAATTCAATTCAACAAGCATGTATTAGGTACAGATTGTGTGCATAGCATACCAATTAAGTGCTGCAACTCTCTCCATTAGGCCTGATTATTTCATAAAGACCTGGTGGTATGGAAGCAATAGTTGTGAATTGCCTGGGATTTGCCTACAGTTAGCAGACAAATTTTTCTTTTCTTTTCTTTCTTTACATTTCTGGCCTTAGAATTTTGAACCTGTGCTTTCAGATTCTAGTTCAAGACAGAGTCAGAGAATCTGAGAGCTGGAAGGCATTTGAGAAGTCATCTAATGTAACCCCTTCATTTTCCAGTTGAGGAAGCTGAAACCAAGAGATGGGGAGTAACTTGCCTAAGGTCATAGAGTGAGTTAATGGCAGGGCAAAGGATTCTTTTCTTCTGAGGTATAGATTCTCTCTCTCTCCCTTTTCTCTCTCTTTCTCTCTTTTTTCTCTCTCTCCCCATTCTTTCTTTTTCTCTCTCCCTTTTCTCTCTTTCTCTGTCATTCTTTTTCCCTTTTACCCTTTCTCTCTCTTTCTTTTTTCTCTTTCTTGTCTTCCTCCGCCTCTCCTATTTCTTTCTTCCTCTCATCCTCCTTCCCTCCTCTCTATTTCTCTGTCTTTTTATTCTTTCTGCCTCTGTCTCTCCCTCTTCTTCCAGTCTTTTGTTTCTATGTGTCTCTGTATTTCCCTCATCTTTCTCATCAGTCTCTTGCTTTCTTGGTATGTAAGTTTATCTTTTGTGGGGGGGGGGGGGAGAGCTAAGTGACAGAGGGACCTACTAGTTGAATTTACTTTGGCCTAATGCTTCAAGTACACATGATGCCGATACTTACTGCTGAGCTATAGACAATTCCATTCCTCAGCTTAAGCCAGTGCAGAGTTCCTGATGGAGAACTGATTCTGTTCCTCTAAAAAGGGATCTGCAACCCATGGAATTTTAATTATTCTTGAAAATCTTTTGGCCAGTCTGTCCTCCTACTCCTGGGGAAAATATGTAAGGATATAATGAGGCAAAATATCCATATCCAATGATTTTAAGTTTATAATATCTTTGATTTGAGCTAGACATTTGTCTATGTCTCCCTTTGAAGGAAGTTTTAAGAAGAAAGCAAATCTTGCAAAGTTCAGTGGCTCAACAAACATTATTTTGTTCATCAGGCAGTTATGGCATGGTGAAAAAATCCCTAAATTTGAATTCAGAAGATGTAAGTTTCTGGTTCTGAACTTTGTAATGTACATATCCTTAGGTACTTCATTTTCTTTTTCCAAGATTCATTTTGCTTAGTGGTAAAATGAAGATGATCATATTTGTGGTACCTACCTCATAGAGTATCTGTGAGGATAAAAGAGATCACACTGTCTTTGATTTGGAATTGCTTGGAAGCATTTTACAAGTAAGGAAACTGAGGCCATGGAGATTAAGTGATTATTAAAGATGACACAGTAAATAGCAGAGCTGGGATTTGAACTTAGGCTGCCTGATTCCAAACCCAATGTTCTTTTCATCCCTCCAAGCATTGTCTGCTATAATAATGCACCTAGTAAAGTGTTTTGTAAACAGTAAAGCTCTCTATCACTGTGAGTTATTATGATTCCAAAGTGTTTCCCAGGGCATGAGAGGGTTGGTTTATAGAGTCACAGGGTTGGAAGAGAGCTGCTCATTTTTCATATTCCAAGGCTGGCAAATAAAGGAATTAGTCAGGCTAGCATCAAGTCCCATCCATCTTTTAAGCATGTGAAAGACATTTAGAGTGTGAATGGTTTTCAGTCCTTAAGCGATTCAGGAATTAAAGGTAAATCTGGTGCCTGAAAGTGTTTGGGACTGGCTTTCAAGGCAAAGCTAAAGTATTTCCTGAGAGGGAAATTGTGGGTCATTAAAAGGTTACTGTTCTCCATAATGCCCCTTGATTGGTTGTTAGTGGTCAGCTTCCTCTGAAGTGACAATCAGTTAGGGGGACCATTGGCCTTTCACAGTAATTATCAATGGTCCGGCAATTTCCCTCAATTTTAATCAATTAGATTTCTGAATGGCCTTTTCTTTGTTTCAGACAAAAGAGGCAAGTGTTTGGCCAGGGATGGCCCACTTCTCCCTGGCAGCTCCTGTTTTCTTGTGGGTGCCCTTTGGAGACCTTGTCCACTTTCAGACAGCTCAGAAAGCACACATCTCCTTTCATTTAAAGTGGGATTCATTATGACTGACATTCCAGGACAGACCAATGTAATCAACATTAAGTGATGGGGGTGGGGGAAGGCACCATCGGGGATGTGGAGCTGCTGGTATGGGAACAAACTAAAGGATTAGAATTCTTCGCTTTCGGGAAAGATGAAAGCACAGAAAGGAATAGAACGAAAACTGAGCAAACAAGCAAGGGGATGGAAACTACCATCATAGCGCTATTCTTGAAATTCTTTTCTACCCAAACTAGGGAGCATCCTTTGAATACTTGTCAAAAGGAGTAAACTAAGCACAAATTAGAGGAATTCTTTTATGGCACCAAAGATACATATTCTTCAGGAACTCATTGATCCAAGGAATAATCCAATCTTGAATTCAATTTAATTTAGCAAAAATTGATTAAGTCCCTACTATATGTGAGGCACTCTGGAAAGTATGAGAGAGAGACAATAATCTCAACATTCTCTGCCCTCAAAGAGTTTACCTTCTAGTGTAATGCTAGGTGGCACAGTGGATAGTGCTACTCCTGGAATCAGGAAGACCTGAGTTCAAATTCATTCTTAGACATTTATTATTGTTGTGCTCTAGGTCAATCAGTCAAATTCTACTTGCCTCAGTTTTCCCAATCTATAAAAATGGGGATACAAAAAAGCACCTACATCCAAAGGTTGTTGTAAGGATCAAATAAGATATTTAAAAGGTGTTTAAACACATTGCCAGGTACACAATAAGTATTATGTAAATGTTAACAATTAATATTAATGGGGAGAGGTAACATTATATACACAGATCAATCAACCAACAAACATTCATTAACACTAAGAAATATGTTAGATGCTGGGGAAAAAAAGAAAAAAAATGAAGCAATCCTCAAATAACTTACATTCTTTCAAAAATGTTGTGGGAACAGGAATGGTGACTGGACCTGCAATTTTATTATTAGAGCAAACACTCTGATGAGGAAAATCTACCTACACCAAGTACCAAGGATGCACAAAATAAAATCAAAGTAATTTCAGAAAATTAAAAGTTCCCTTAAAGATGGTACCTGATATATACTTCGAAGGAAGCTAAGTATTCTTGAAATATGTGGAATTTCCAAAAAAAAAAGAATTTAAGTAATTTTGTAAATAGCAGATTCTTTTTTTAAATAAGAAAGCAGGGAGCTCTGAGCCTATTTCTAATTTGACAGTTCATCTACAATTTTAATTAAATACTGGCCACAGTTGTAGAATTTAGAGTTGGAAGAGACTTTAGGAATCATCTTGTCTAAAATTTCCATTTTATACATGAGAAAACTGTGGTCCAGAGAGGTGGAGCAAATTGCCCAAGGTCATACATGGAGTACATGGCAGCACTATTTACCTTAAACTAGGTCTATTTTCTCTAAATACAGTGCCAAAAACTTATCCTCTTTTTTGTATTAGACCAATAATTTCATCTGAATAGGGAGCTCCCATTGAAAAACTTCCTTTACAATGAAGATCTGCACCTTCTTTGAAATCCAGTCTTGAAAAATCCCCTGGGTCACTGAGAAGGTGTGTGGTTATGATTTGCCTATGGTCAGTCAGTCAGTATTTTTCAGTCAAAAGTGGGTCTTGAACTCAAGTCTTCCTAATGCTGAGGTTATCTCTCTTTTTACTATGCCTTATTTTCAACTATAAGCCAAATATAAAATGATAAATGAAATAAACTCTCCCCCTTAACAAGCTTATTTTATAGTAGGAGACATGACATATTAAAAAATACACAAAATTTGAAAAAAAGTGATAATTATTCAAACTGCAAATGTATGTTCTAAGGAAGAAAAGATAATTTCTGAGGGCAGAAATATCAAGGAAAAACCAATTTGGATCTAGCAAGATGAATATGATTTCCATAGACTGAGACTATCCCAAGGGTGTATATTTATAGATGGGGTCTATCTATGTACATAGACCCAGGTTGGGCACTGGGGGAAGATAAAGAATTTAGGCTGAGGTTAATTTGGTATGATTTATTCTTTGGTATACTAGGAACAAGAAATACAAAAATAACCATTTCCTTTTCTGATAAGGTCATAGAATCATAGGATTTCATGTGAGAAAGGGTCTTAGCGATCATCTAATCCAATCCACTCATTTAACAAATTAGTAGATTGAGACCTATAGGAGAAAAGTAACTTGCTCTTCCTGACACAGCAGCAGCAAATATCAGCTAGGATTTTAAGCCTGGTCTTCAGACTCTAAATCCCTAATGTCAGATCTGGAGAACGATGCAAGCTTGGTATATTTGGATTTCAGCAAGAATCTTGTGAACAAGATGGGAAAATGTCATGTGAGTGATAGTATAGTTAGGAGAAGCCAGTTGAAAAACTATGCTCCATACATATTGACTAATGGCTATATTAAATTGGAGGGAAGTGTCACATGGCATATCCTTGTATTTTGTCCTCAGTACTGTCTTGTTCCAGGATTTTATCACTGACTTGAAAAAAGATAGAGATCATATTTTTCAAATTTGAAGAGGACCAGCAATGTGTAGAGATTAGCAGGCACCAGTTACCATGTTTAATTTACCTTTATATCCTCTTTATGATCTAGAATGGTATTCAATGGAGAAGGTTCTCTCACCAAAATGAGATCAATCACAGAATCTCAAATCTGCAAAGAATCCTAGTGGTCATTGTGTACAATTTCCCCCTGATGACAACTGCCCCAGCAAATGGGTAGCCAGAATTTACTAGAAGGCTTCTAGCAAGATGAAAATCACCTGATCCCACTTTTTGACAGACTTAATTATGAAGAAATTTTCCTTTATATTCAGCTGAAATTGATTCTCTGAAACTTCTACCCATTGTTGATAATAAAAATAATACTAATTCAAATTTAAATATCACTTAAAATTTTCAAAGCATTCTATATGTTAGTTCATTTGAGTCTCAGTATAACCCTGGGATAATCCTTGTTCTATAAATGAGGAAACTGAAAGCAGAGATGAGATAAATGATTCATTCAGGCTCACACAACTAGTATGTATCTGAGGCAGCTTTTAGAGTCAAATCTTCCTAAATCCTCTACAGTATCCATTATATCTCCATTTTTTTATCGCCTTATCCTCTGGAGCAAAACAGAGTAAGTTTGTTGTTCTTTCATAAAACAGCTCTTCAGATATTTGATTAAGAAGTAGCATATGTGTTCTAGATGTTTATTGGATTGAATTTTGTTCCATGGGTCCTCCTTTTGCATTTCATCTGGTTCTCTAATCATATTTGTCACCCTATTATTGCTACCACTCATCATTGTCTTTACCAACTGTTAGTAGGTATCTAGAATGCCTAGTGGATAGAGATCTCAACTTAAAGTCAGGAAAACTTCAGTTGTAATCCTGCTTTAGAAACGTACTGGCTCCATGATCTCAGGAAAGTCAATTAGCTTTAATCCTCAATTTCTTCAACTGTAAAATGGAGATAATAATAATTGCTCTTCCCTTCAATTGCTTCAACTCATCACAGGGCTGTTGTATATAATGTGATATACAAAACACAAATGTGATAATACCAACAAAGCTTTTTAGAAAACATGATTTTCTCTTGGCTATTGTTATTGTTTCCAGAACTGATTATACTATTCTGATTGTGTTTTGATCAAGGAAGAGTATGGGAGGACCATAGTCACCTGCCTCATTATGCAATGTCTCTTTTAATTTTGCACAATATACATTAACTTCTTTGTCTACATTGTCAGTATCGTGATTCAAATTGATATTAAAAATCTAATAAATCCTGCAGTTATCTTTCATATTGCTCCTGGTTTAGCTTAGAATCAGGAACATCTGATTTCCAATCCAACTTTAGACACTATCTCTATGACTGTGGTTCAGTCAGTTTCTTCATCTATAAAGTGGGGAAAATAAGAACACCTGCCTGCTATGGTTGTTGGGAGGATCAAATGAGCTAATATTAGTGAAGTACTTTTATTTTGCAAAGTTTAAAGTGCTCTAAAAATGGTACTATACTTTTATTATTTTTTGGAACACTTAAAGTTGATTTTTTAAAACTCAACTGAATGCCATTTTTTACATTTATTATCTATATGATAAATCTTGATTTTGTTATTCATTGTGTTCTTTATCTGTTCCAGCTTTATGTCATCTGAAGATTCTGAAGAGAATTTTTGTTATGATTATTTTCTTATTTTATTGCTTTTCTTCTAATTTTGGTTGTGTTGGTTTTCTTTGTACAAAGATATTTTAATTTGATATAATCAGTCATTCATTTTACATTTTGTAATGTTCTCTATTTCTTACTTGGTCTTAAATTCCTTCCTTTCCCACAGATCTGACAGGTATATTATTCTATGTTCACCAAATTTATTTATTATTCACTCTTTATATTTAAGTCATTTACCCATTTTGAATTTATCTTGGTATAAGGTGTGATATGTTGATCTAAACCTCCTTTTTCCCATACTGTTTTCCAATTTTCCCAGCAGTTTTTGTCAAATAGTGAGTTCTTGTCCCTAAAATTGGGATCTTTGGGTTTATCGAACTAATAGCTTGCTGAGGTCATTTACCCCTAGTTTATTCCATTGATCCACCCTTCTGTCTCTTAGCCAGTACCATATTGTTTTGATCTCTGCTAAGATCGGGAACTGCTAGGACCCTATCCTTCACACTTTTTTTTTCATTATTTCCCTTGATATCTTTGCTCTTTTGTTCTTCCAGATGAACTTTAATATAATTTTTTCCAATTCTATAAAAAAAGTTTCTTGGTAGTTTGATAGGTATGACATTGATTAAGTCAATTAATTGGGGCAAGATTGCCATTTTTATTATATTAGCTCATCCTACCCATGAACAGTTAATGGTTTTCCAATTATTTAGATCTAATTTTAATTGTGTGAAAAGTGTTTTGTCATTGTGTTCATATAATTCCTGTGTTTGTCTTGGCAGATAGATTCCTAAATATTTTATATTGTCTAGAGCAGTGATGGGCAAACTTTTTAAAGAGGGGGCCAAAGGAAAGGAAATGCTCATTTGTCAGGCAACTCTTTCGAGTTTCATTGCATTGTATCCTACTCATTATATTGGTCAGATTAGGAATAATGTTGTGTGGCCAGATAGAACATTTCAGGGGGCGGCATCTGGCCTGTGGGCCATAGTTTGCCCATCACTGGTCTAGAGTGATTTTAAATGGAATTTCTGTTTTTAACTCTTGCTGTTGAATTTTGTTATAAATATATAAAAATGCTGATGATTTATGTGGGTTTATTTTGTACCCTGCAACTTTGCTAAAGTTGGTAATTATTTCCATTAGCCTTTTAGTTGATTTTCTAGGATTCTTTAAGTATACCATCATATCATCTGCAAAGAGTGATAGTTTAGTTTCCTTGTTGCTTACTTTAATCCCTTCAATTCTTTTTTCTTCTCTAATTGCTACCACTAGCATTTCTAGTACAATATTAAATAATAGAGATGATAATGGGCATCCTTTCTTCACTCCTGATCTTATTGGGAAGACTTCTAACTGGTCCCCATTGCAGATGATACTTGCTAATGGTTTTAAATATATACTATTTATTATTTTGAGGAAGTGTCTTTCTATTCCTATACTTTCTAGTGTTCTCAATAGGAATTGGTGTTGTATTTTGTTAAAAGCTTTTTCTGCATCTATTGAGATTATCATGTGATTTCTTTCGTTTTGGTTATTGATATGGTCAGTTATATGGATGGTTTTTCTAATATTAAACCATCCTTGCATTCCTGGTATAAATCCCACCTGGTCATAGTGAATAATCCTTTTGATAACTTGTTATAGTCTTTTTGCTAGGAAATTGGTCTGTAGTTTTCTTTCTCTATTTTCAGTCTGCCTGGCTTTGGAATCAGTACCATATTTGTGTCATAAAAAAATTGGGTAAGATTACTTCTTTGCTTATTTCGTCAAATAATTTGTATAGTGTTGGGATTCTTTAAATGTTTGATAGAATTCACTTGTGAATCCATCTGGCACTGGGGATTTTTTCTGAGGAAGTTCCTTGATAGCTTGTTCAATTTCTTTTTTTTTTTTTAGAGATTATTAAGTATTCTATTCCCTCTTTTGTTAATCTAGGCATTTCATAATTTTATATTCACTCATTTCACTTAGATTGTCATAATTAATTGCCATATAATTGGGCAAAATAATTCTTAATAATTACCTTAATTTCTTCTTCCTTAGAGGTGAGATCGCTCTTTTCACCTATTACTGTTTCATCTTTTTTCATCTGTTTTTTTCATCTGTCAGGTTTTCATCTGTTCATACTGTTAATTTGATTCTCTTCTTTCTTTTTTTTTTTTGTTTAGATTAACTAGTACTTTATCTATTTTATTTGCTTTTTCAAAGTACCAGCTCCTAGTCTTATTTATTAGCACAATAGTTGTTTCACTTTCAATTTTCTTAATTTCTCCTTTAATTTTTTAAGATTTCCAATTTAGTTTTTACCTGGGGATTTTTAATTTCTTCTTTTTCTAATTTTCTAAGTTGTAAGTCCAATTCATTGATCTCCTCCCCCTCTATTTTGTTGGTATAGGCACTCAGAGAAATAAATTTTCCCCTTAGTACTGCTTTGGCATAGATTTTGATATGTTATCTCCTCATTGCCATTCTCTTTAATGAAGTTTGCATTGTTTCTACAATTTATTTTCTGACTCACTGGTTTTGAAGAATTAGATTATTTGGTTTCCAATTAATTTTAAATTTGCCTTTTCATGGACCCTTGTTAATTATAATTTATTTTGCATTATGATTTGAAAAATTGCATTTATTATTTATGCTTTTCTATATTTGTTTGCAATATTTCTATGCCTTAGTACATGGTCAATCTTTATATATGTAGCATGTACTGCTGAGAAGATGGTATATACCTTTTTATCTCTGTTCAATTTTCTACAGATATCTATTAACTCTAATTTTTCTAACATTTCAGTCACTTCCCTTACTTCTTTCTTATTTATTTTTTCATTCAATTTATCTAGTTTTGAAAGGGGAAGGTTGAGATATTGCACTAGTGTGGTCTTACAATCTATTTCCTCCTAGAGGTCTTTTAATTTTTCCTTTAGTAATCTAGCATACATGTTTAGGAATGATATTACTTCATTGTTTATAGTACCCTTACCAAAATGTAATTTCTTTCCTTATCTCTTTTAATCAGATAAATTTCTACTTTAGCCTTGTCTGGTATCATGATTGCTACTCCTGCTTTTTTTTTACTTTAGATGATGCAAAATAAATTCTACTCCAGCCTTTTACCTAAAATATGTGTGTCACCCTGCTTCAAATGTGTTTCTTGTAAACAACATATAGTAGGATTCTGGTTTTTAATCCACTTTGCTATCCTCTTTAAGGGCTTTAATCAGATCAAATTATTTGTATTCCTATATGGAGAAATATTAGGGGGAATCTTCAAAAACTGTATTCACTATTATAGTTATTAGAAGAATTATTCATAGGGAGAGTTTGGAACACTATATGGTCTAAGATGAGATGGGGCAGGAAAAAAAGGAGGGAGTGTGAATAGTAGATGCCATCAAGAGAGACTTGAATGAATAAGAAAAATAGGATATTCTATACCATACAAAAAGAGCATGGGAAGAGGAGGGGATCAATACTATTACAAAAAAGAGAGGAAGAGAGCATTAAGAGAAAATATTTAAACCTTAATCTCAGTGTAATTAACCCTGAGAGGGAAGAGTAGCTATATCCATTGGGATATAGAATTCTATCTAACCCTACTGAGAAAGTCAGAAGGGATTAATGAAGGGGAAGAGGGGAGTAGGGAGGTCAAAAAAGGGAGGGGAGGAGAGGAGGGAGGGAATTCATTAGGCCTTGAAAATAAAAAGAGGGGAATAATAAGGGAGGGGGTGGAAAGGGAAGTAAATCAAGAGAGAGTACAAGGGGGACTGGTCTAAAACAAACCACTGATTTAAAAGGAAATAGTATAAGAAGGAGGGGTAGAACTAGGAAAGGATACCAAAATGTTGGGGAACACATATTATATTATAGGTTATATTATTATATTATATATTATATTATATATTATAACATTATAATACATTATAACTCTGAATGTGAATGGGATGAACTCACCCATAAAATGGAAGCAAATAGCAGAGTGGATTAGAAACTAAAAGCCAACCACATGTTGTCTAAAATAAACACATATGAGGTGGGCGGACACACACAGGTTTAAGGTGAAGGGCTGGAGCAAAATCTTTTGGGCTTCAAATGAGAAAAAGAAGGCAGGAGTGGCGATAATGATCTCTGACAGAGCCAAAGTAAAAATTGATTTGGTTAAAAGAGATAGGGAAGGTAATTACATCCTGATAAAAGGCAGTATAGGCAATGAGTAAATAACAGTGCTCAACGTATATGCACCAAATGGTATAGCATCAAGATTCCTAAAGGAGAATCTGGCAGAGATCAAGAAGGAAATAGATAGTAAAACCACACTAATGGGAGATCTAAATATTCCTCTTTCAGATTTAGATAAATCAAACCAAAAAATAAATAAGAAAGAGATAAGAGAGGTAAATGAAATCCTAGAAAAATTAGATTTAATAGATATGTGGAGAAAAATAAATAGGGAGAAAAAGAAATACATCTTCTTTTCAGCAGTACATGGTACTTTCACAAAGATTGACCATGTAATAGGGCATAGAAACATTGCAAACAAATGCAAAAGAGCAAAAATAACAAATGTAACCTTCTCAGATCATAATGTAATAAAAATAATAATTAGTAAGGGCACAAGGTAGTACTCAGGGGGAAATTTATATCCTTGAATTCATATATTAACAAATCAGAGAAGGCAAAGATCAATGAACTGGGCATAAAAATTAAAAAACTAGGAAGGGAACAAATTAAAAATCCCCAGATAAACACCAAATTGGAGATTATAAAAATTAATGGAGATATCAATAAAATTGAAAATAAAAGAACTATTAAATTAATAAATAAGACTAGAAGCTGGTACTTTGAAAAAACAGATAAAATAGGCAAAGTAATGGTCAATCTAATTTATAAAAGGAAAGAAGAAAACCAAATCATCAGTATTAAAGATGAAAAGGGAGACCTCACCTCTAATGAAGAGGAAATCAAGGCAATCATTAAAATCTATTTTGCCTAATTATATGGCAATAAATAGAGCAATCTAGGTGACATGGATGAATATTTACAAAAATATAAAGTGTCTAAATTAACCGTAGAAGAAATAGAATACTTAAATAATCCCATATAAGAAGAAGAAATTGAACGAGTCATCAATGAACTCCCCAAGAAAAAATCACCAGCGCCAGATGCATTCACAAGTGAATTCTATCAAACCTTTAAAGAACAACTAATTTCAATACTGTACAAACTATTTGACATAAGAAGTAAAGAAGGATTCCAAAGCCAGGTAGATCAAAAACAGAGAAAGAAAACTACAGACAAATTTCCCTAATGAACATAGATGCAAAAATCTTAAATAGAATACTAGCAAAGAGATTTCAGCAAGTGATCACGAGAGTTTTTCATTATGATCAGGTGGGATTTATATCAGGAATGCAAGGATGGTTCAACATCAGGAAAACCATTCACATAATTGACCATATCAACAAGCAAACTAACAAAAACCACATAATTATCTCAATAGATGCTAAAAAACACCTTTGACAAAATACAACATCCATTCCTATTGAAAACACGAGAAAGTATAGGAATAGAAGGACCTTTCCTAAAAATAATAAACCCTATATATCTAAAAATCATCAACAATCATCATATGCAATGGGGATAAATTAGAAATCTTCTCAATAAGATCAGGAGTGAAAAAAGGATGTCCACTATCACCTCTATTATCTAACATTGTACTAGAAACACTAGCAGTAATGATTAGAGAAGAAAAAGAAATTGAAGGTATTAAAATAGGCAATGAGTAGACTAAACTATCACTGTTTGCAGATGATACGATGGTCTACTTAAAAAATCCTAGAGAATCAACTAAAAATCTAATAGAAATAATCAACAACTTTAGCATAGTTGCAGGATACAAAATAAATGCACATAAATCATCAACATTTCTATATATCTCCAACACATCACAGTAGCAAGAGGTAGAAAGAGAAACACCATTTAAAATCACTCTATACAATATAAAGTACTTAGGAATCTTTCTGCCAAAACAAACACAGGAATTATATGAACACAACTACAAAACATTTTCCAAACAATCAAAACTAGATCTAAACAATTGGAAAAACATTGATTGCTCATGGATAGGACGAGCTAACATAATAAAAATGACCATTCTACCCAAATTAATTTACCTATTACCGCCATACCTATCAAACTACCAAACAACTTTTTTACTGAATTAGAAAAAAATATAACAAAGTTCATTTGGAAGAACAAAAGATCAAGAATAGCAAGGGAAATAATGAAAAAAAAAAGGTGAAGGAAGGTGGCCTACCAGTACCAGATTTAAACTATACTATAAAGCCACAGTCATCAAAACGATATGGTACTGGGTAAGAGACAAAAGTAAGCATCAGTGGAATAGACTTGGGGTAAGTGACTTCAGCAAGACAGTGTATGATGAACCCAAAGAGCCCAACTTTTGGGAAAAATTCACTCTTTGGCAAAAACTTTTGGGAATATTGGAAAACAATATAGGAGAAATTTGGTTTAGATCAACATCTCACACCCTACACCAAGATAAATTCAGAATGGACGAATGACTTGAATATAAAGAAGGAAACTATAAGAAAATTAGGTGAACATAGAATATCATACCTCTCAGATCTATGGGAAAGGGAAGATTTTAAAACCAAGCAAGAGTTAGAAAAAAATTACCGAATGTAAAATAAATAATTTTGATTATATTAAATTAAAAAGGTTTTGTACAGACAAAAATATTGCAACCAAACTCAGAAGGGAAACAACAAACTGGGAAAAAATCTTTATAACAAAAAACTCTGACAGAGGTCTAATTACTCAAATATACAAGGATCTAAAACAATTGTATAAAAAATCAAGCCATTCCCCAATTAATAAATGGGCAAAGCACATGAATATGCAATTTTCAGATAAAAAATCAAAACTATCAATAAACACATGAGAAAGTGTTCTAAATCTCTAATAATTAGAGAAATGCAAATCAGAACAACCTTACACCTAGCAGATTGGCTAAAATGATAACAGGGGAGAGTAATGAATGTTGGAGGGGATGTGGCAAAATTGGGACTTTAATGCATTACTGGTGGAGTTATGAACTGATCCAACCATTCTGGGTGGCAATTTGGAACTATGCCCAAAGAGCAATAAAAGACTGCCTGCCCTTCGATCCAGATATAGCATTTCTGGGTTTGTACCCCAAAGAGATCATACATAAACAGACTTGCACAAAAATATTTATAGCTGCACTTTTTGTGGTGGCAAAAACCTGGAAAACAAATGGATGCCCTTCAATTGGGGAATGGCTGAACAAATTGTGGTACATGTTGGTGAAGGAATACTTGTGCTTAAAGGAATAATAAACTGGAGGAATTCCATGTGAATTGGAAAGACCTCCAGGAATTGATGCAGTGTGAAAGGAGCAGAACCAAAAGAATATTGTATACAGAGACTGATACACTGTGGTAAAATAGAATGTAATAGACGTCTGTACCAGCAGCAATGCAATGACCCAAGACAATTCTGAGGGATTTATGGAAATGAACGCTACCCACATTCAGAGGCATGGTTGGGGATGTAGACACTAAATGACCACATCAATGTAACTATCAATAATATGTAAATAGGTCTTGATTGATCACACATGTTAAAACTAGTAGAAACGTGAGTTGGATATGGGGGGATATGGAGAGGGGTGAAAAGGAAAGTAAAAACAAGAATCATGTAACCATGGAAAATGTTTCTAAAAAAACAAAATACTAAAAATAAACAAATAAATAAAAATGGAGGATGGAAAGAATATGTAGGATAAATTGGAGAAAGGAAAAAAATGATGAAGAGAGAACCTTTAGTAAATTTGCTACAGAAATATGTCTCTGTCCTTTAAGCCATTTTTTGTTAGGCTGCAGGGTGATAAAGACATGGTTTGGTGCAATGTATAATGTTATATGTGGCTTCAAGAAGACGTGGGCTTAAATCCTAGCCCAAAGTACTTACTAACTTTATGAATGTAGGCAAGTCACCTAACCCTGTTCAGTCTTAATTTCCTTCTCTGTAAAATAGAGAAAAGAGAAATGTAAGCTATTAGTCAAACGACCAATTGAAAAATTAAGGCTCTCATAATCTGTGAAAGTAAATGTTAAGGAAGAAGTTGGAATGCAAGAAAAGACAAGATTCTTTACTTGTTTTCATTGCTCCTTTTTCTTTAGTGCCTTTGTCTGGGATAGGCTACTTATACTTAAAAAAATATTCAGCCTAAGTCTTGCCCTTTGCTCCTACTGACACCAGCAACAACCTTTAAGTGCCACCCTTGCCTATGGGTCATACACTCAGCTGATTGGTGGCCTCAAAGCCCCAAAGCCCAGGTTTTGTTTTTCTAAATACCCAATGTTCTTATAGCACTCTGGGCTAAAAGCAGAAGACTCTGGCGCCCTGAGCTGTGCAGGGAGCTCTTAAGTGGGATCAGCCCCCTAGCTTCCATTGTGTTATGGGGCTTAGATCTGGCCATAAGAAAATCCCTTTATCTCCAGCCTGTTTAGTTTTGTATTGTGTATGTTGAAATTCTCTCATCTTTGCTCACATCCCATGGATCAGGTACAATTTCTTTAAAAATGCCACAAAAAGAAAATTGATGGTATTTCCTACAGCCTTGAGGCTGTATTCCTCCCTTAAATGAAACTCTCCCATCAACCAGCTGCCTCTGTGAAGCCAAGAAATGCCCTCCTCTCATTTCAGGGCCTCCTGGAAGCAATTTTTGAACTTTTTATATTCTCTAAATCCTTTGGGACTTGAGAAAAAAGGGATACAACTTTTAGTATTTTCTTTAGGGTGGAAATGAGATAGAGCAGGAGTTATTAACCTTTTTTTGTGTGTATCCTGACCCTTTTGGTAGTCTAGTGAAACCTCTGGACCCCTCCTCAGAAAAAGGTTTTAAATGCATAAAATAAAATACATAAGGCTACAAAGGAAACCACGTATATTGAAATATAGTAACCAAAAATTAAAAAAAAATAACAAGTTGAAGTATGCCAACCTCTGGGGATATTTTATTGTGGAAAAGTAGTTTATAATCACATCTCAGAAGAGATGATAGAATTTTAGAGCTTTAAAGGATCTTAAAGAGTATAAGATCTGACTGAAAGTCAAACAGGTATGTGATTTACCCACATTTGCACAGCTAAATAATTATAATTACTATCCTTTCTGACTAGATGTATTGGACAAAGAAAATCATGAGGAAGGAATAGAACCTTTCAAAGAGTGAAATAATAGTAATGTACCATGTTTTTAGACCAATGCTATTTCAAAGAGTTGTTTAACCTTCAGATTTAGATGGATCAATAGGATGGATATGTTAATCCTAGTGAAGACTTGAATATTTTTTTTTCAGGATCTGGGGGAAAGGTAGAATTGACAGCCAAATAGAAATGGTTTAGTTTAGGACAAATGAAAAATAGAAAAATACAAAACAAGCTGTGAAAACTTGTATGTCTGTAAAAGGAAAATCTCACGGTTATTGTGTACAAAAAGAAATGCCATAGTTACTTATCTATATAAATCTTTCTTAAGATAAATGACTTAGAAGAATCTTTTGAAAAATGTATTTATTTAACCAGAGTCAGATTCTAAACTCGCCATTTTTTCTCTTTGCAGAGGACATTATCTTGTTTCTATGTCTTTGGCTTATTTTCATTCATTTATCTATCCATTTATTCATTTATGTATTTATTTATACATACATTCATTCATTCATTTGTTTATTCATTCAGCCTTTGATTGATTGCAGGAAGAGGTACAGTTCTGTAGAGAGAACACTAGTTTTGTCCAAAGACTAAGTTTCAGATCCCCAATTCACCATTTACTGGCAATGTGACCTTAATCAACTCACTTGAACCTCTAGGTCTTTGGTTTCCTTATTTACAAAATGGCAATAGTAAAGGTCTCCAGGTTTCTTCCCAATTAAATGAGCTTACATTTGTAAAACACTTAATAAAGTGGTTGGTCCATGGTGGGTTTTTTTTCCATTTTGATGTTCTTTGCTTTATTTAAAGATATTTTATTTTCCCAATTACATGAATAACAATTTTCAACATACATTTTCTGAAATTATAACAGACAAATTTTCTTCCCCCATCCCTTTCATCCCCTATCCTGGAGATGGTAAGCAATTTGATCTGAATTATACTTGTATTATCATGTAAAACATACTTCCATATTTGTCATTGTTGTAAGAGAAAACTCATAAAAACCCAAACCCCAAAATAAAACCATAAGTAAACTAAAGTGAAATGTATGATGTTTTGATTTTTATCTGACTCAAATAGTTCTTTTTCTTGAGGTGGATAACATTCTTTGTAATAGAATTGTTCTGGATCATTGTATTGTTCAGAGTAGCTGTCTTTCACAGTTGATCATCATACAATATTACTGTTTCTGGGTACAGTGGTCTCCCAACTCTGCTTATTTGTCATTATATTGGATCATGTAGATCTTTTCAGCTTTTTAGGAAATATCTTGCTTATCATTTCTTATAGTACAATAGTATTCCATCATTAATATATGCCCCAATTTGTTCAGCCATTGCCCAACTGATGGACATCCCCTCAATTTCCAATTCTTTGCCATGGTATCTATTTTAAGTGCTTATCCCCTTTTTTATTCTCTTCCAAACTATAACTTTACCTAAATCTGTATGTTGTTCCTCTCCTTTGCCTCCTACTCTGATAGCTACCACACACATAACATCTTATCAAAAGTGATAGGGGATTGCAGAGGTTGGAGTTGATCTAGTAGTTCCTAATAAATTGAGTTCACCTCACCTGTTTGACAAAATTCCATGACATGAGGATTCATCCCTTCCAGACATTGATTTTATAGATGGGGACATGAGATCTTCTTTGACTTGTTCAACATCACACAAAGAACAAGTGTCTGAGATTGAATTTAAACCCATGTCCTCTGAATCCTTAGCCAATTTTCTTTCACCTGTATCATGCTTATCTCGGTGCTGGGGAACTAATGATAAAAATGGCACAGTCCCTGACCTTGAACGTTTGCAAATTGATAAGGAAGAAATGTAGAACATACAAATAAATAGATATAAGTAAGAATGTAATAAGGGCCAAGGAGACATCCAGACAAAAGAAGAAAAATGCAGAAAGGAGAGGATAATTTCAGCTGTTGATATTAAAGGTTTTTATCATCAGAGAAACTGAGTTGGACCTTGAAGGAAAGGCCAATAGACAGAAATAAAAAATAACTATAAAAATAGAAAATACATACTATTTCCAGGTGTGAGGGATGGTTTTCAAAAATTTGCTGGGGCTAATTAGGTCAAGATGAATATGAATATAAGTGGTATTAAGATTAAGTTGATTACATTAATAGTTTATGTATATAATTTTTATGAAATAATTCCTTATCTAATGGAGGAATGGAAGAAGGAAAGGCGTTAACTAGATATTTTAACTAGATATTTTAAATAAATTTAAATTTTAAAAATAAAAAAATATTAATTTGGTAAAATATTAAATAATTTGAAAGTTAGAGGGTTTTCATTGACATTAGTTTTAATCCTATATGAATGCCTCCCCCATTTCTGGCAAGTGATTATCAAATCTTGCTTAAATTCTTCAGTGAGGGGGATTCACTACTTCTCTAGATACATTTTATCTAATACAATGCTTGGTACACAGTAGGCACTTAATGAATGCTTGTTGGGTAATTGGTAATGCTAGGCCTCTTTCATTCCTTCTTTTTTCATTATTTCTCTTGGGATTTTTGACCTTTACTTCCTAAAAATGAATTTTGTTTTAATTTTGTTTAGCTTTTTTTAAAAAAGCAGGTTCTCAATCATTTTACTGATGGCACAAAATCTGAAAATAGTATTGCATTAAATATTAAGGATAAAAAAGGCAAAAATCAAACAGTTCTAGGGATATGCTTCAAAGCAAAAAACATCTAAACTATTTGGTACCATTTAAAAAATAGAAAAATTGAATACTGAACCAAACTAGTTAAGCAAAATATAGAAAAAGTCAAATAGAATAGACTAGTGTTTAATAAGTACAATACCATCAACTCCTGGATTAAGTATCTTTATTGGAAAAAATTGTTAGACAATTAGAAAGTTGTTGAACAGGAACCATATTTCATGGAGTATTTTACACTGTCTACCACAATAAGCTTCTTATAGTGTAAAAGTGAAATTTGGAAAATGCTATCTAAAAGTGTATATATTTCTATGGACAGGGGAAATGTATCAAAACTACATTTCCCGTGATCCAACATGGTCCAACTGGTTTCCGTTTCTGGGTTTTTGGGCTTGGGGAGGCCTAGGTGTTGACACAAGGAAGAGCTTAAATCTCCTGGGTTAGGAGGGAGTGGTCTCTTGGCCAGTAGGCTCTTGGCCAGCAGACTGGAGACAGTAATGGAGGCGGCAGTTTTGAATGCTTACAAGCGCGTGGTCTAATTAACTATCAGCATGGCTTTAATTAAATTACTAATATTTATATTTATACCAGCCTTTATCATTTTTCATATTTATCATTTTGGCAACCAGAAGTTTGGAAATAGAATTCTCAATTTTCTAGATAGCCTAAGAAGAAGCCATGCGGCTCTGGGACCCAGAGTCTCAGAAATGATTTTTTTCCTTGCCCAGTCCTCTCCCGATTTTCCCCAGCCTAGAGGCTGTTTTACAGGGAAGAGAGACAATGGTTTTAATTGCTGCTGGGCTGCGAATTATTTTGCTCAATGCCCCGGGCCTGGTGGGCATCCTCCTATACAGGCTAACCTTTTTTCTCCTGCATATACATCACTATTAGGAGGAGATACTTTTATTGCTTCCTATATACAGGAATTGCAACACAGACTGCGTGAACTCCACGATTCTGGAACTGCAGTACAAGCAGGACCAATAGACTTTTCACTTCACGACCTGAATCCAGGAGACAAAATATATATAAAGAACTTCCAGCGCACTGGGGCAACCCAGCCTTCATGGGATGGTCCGTTTGAAATTTTACTAACCACCCCAACAGCTATAAAGATCGGAGAAAAGGACTCTTGGATTCATTGCTCACATGTAAAGAAGGCATCTTCTATTGAACGTGATTGACTGTTTCCTGTTACCTGCATTGGAGATAACAGTTCATGGACTCATGGATGCTAATTTGGAATCATTGGTTTGTCTTGATTCTTTCCCTGATTTTATTTTAATTTTCTTATTGATTTCCTAATATCTTTTAATAGAATAATTGATATTTTTTTGTCTTTTTCTCACTTCTTGTACTTGAGTACATATAATCACTTAATTTTTTTCATTATTTTTTGCAATGCTATAATTTTAATATATATATAATTGCTGTAATATTACTGCTTACTCACAAGGTTTAGACTCCAAGAACTTGCCATACATTGTTATGGGACTGTGATTAATGCTTCTGTCTAATTCCAGGAGAAGGGAACACATGAGCCATTAATGGTGCTAAGGAAAGCACAAGGTCATGAAGACCGACCGACAAATCCAATGGGATTTCTGAGAACATCTGCACAGTGCCAAGGAGCACAAGGTTAAAGAGATCATACATATACAGGTGGGATTGAGGTACTCCCACGCCAACACTGAGGACTTGAACTCAGTGTAAGAATCGAAGCTGCGACGCTTAACATATGTTAAGACGTAGGATTCTCTGAACTACACTGCCAGTCAGGTACCGCAGGTTGGCTATTATCTGGCTCACCCATATATTCCTGAGAGTAAAGGGAATGACAGACAATTCCCTTGCATTTAAATCTGGTCCTTTTTTCTCTCTTATAGAATGGCAACTTCCTGTAGTCTTAGCTGCAAATGCAGTATTACTGCATTGTATCCTACAGACTAGTAGGATGGAAATTATAATTGATTAGACCCTAATACAAGGGCCTGTTATAATTTTATTTTGTTTTCTTCAAAAAATTTTATGTACATAACTTTGATATTTTGATTTTGATTTTAATGCCTTTCCTTTTCAAAAGCTTCAATTTTCTTTTATTTGATTTTTTATATTTTTTCTTTCTTTTTTTCTTTTGAATTTACTCATACAACCCCATGACTCAACTGTATATATTGAGCTGATCTAGGTATTTCTTTCTAAATACCCACGTCAGGGGGGATTGTATTTTTATGAAATCCAAGATTAATTGTATTTTATTATATCCAAGATTTAATTTTGGTTTTGTTTGAGAAAAAATTCTCAGGGAAAGAAACTTGCTGATTCCTTAATCCAGAGAATGAACTGTTTGCAGAGAGATGCCTGAAGAACCTACGTTTAATCAAGCGATCCAGAATGAACTTTGGGTACTAATGAATGGACTGATGGGTTTTGAACAGCTACTTTAATTGTACATGATATGCCAATAAGGGACTGCCCCAATTGGTTTTTTTGTCAACACGCTTAGCAAAACATTGGTTTTGCTTTCTCTCTTTTCCATTTCCCTCTTATCTCTAACTATTGTAGTTAGAAGGACCTTTGTGGTAGAAGATGGTTGTGTAACATGATCACTTGGGGTGACTAGGCACCCAATATGATCATCAGGGGGAATTATGTAAATAGAATTAGCTGGAGCCCATTAATAGTCAAAAATCTACTCAACCCAGGCGTGCTAATGATGTCACTCTTACCTCCCTTAGTGGGGAGGGGAGACGAGTTACCCACACGTGACAATAAGTAACAAATCAAGAATAAGGGACTGCCCTTTGGGCAATCCAAATCAGTGTAGAGACTGCCATTTGTCCATTTGAATTAGAGGTGGACCACAGGAAGGGATGAAAGACACTATCTCTTTAAGTAAGTTAGTGAACTTCCTGTGGGGGCAGTTGCCATCTGGAACTGGAAGAAGAAGCATCTCCTGAGACCACAGACAGCTTACACTCTGTATTGTCACGTGGGTAAGTTAGGCTGACTTCCTTGGCCTAGCTGGGCCAATTCTAAACTCTGCCTATCTGGCTGTTGGGTTTTGTGGCTTGCAGCTTCATTTATTTAGCCCCTTAACCTTCTCTCTCAGTGGCCTGGACTAGCCTCTCCTTTTCTCTTTATTCCTACTTTTTACCTACCTGATTGTAAATAAACTCTTCAACCCGATGCTGACTTGGGTCTGATTTAATTACGGAATCAACCTGAATTGTTGATTCCTGGCAGCCACATATTTAATATATATCTATAAATACCTAAAATTTCCTTCTTACAATAGTTAAATGGTTAAAACAATTCTGAGGTTTCATTTCATACAAATCAGATTGACAAAAATGAAAAATTGTAAAACTGCCAAATGTTTCTAGAGCTGAATAAAGACTCTCCTGTTGGTTTTGTGTAGTGATCAAGCAATTCTTTAAAACAATGCTTTTTAAGTCACTAATTTGGGTGTACTCTTTTACGCATCAATCCCACTATTAAGTGTATACTCCCAAAAGGTAAGAAGACAGAAGATAGTATCATACATGTACACAGATATTTTAGGATAACTTTCTG
Source organism: Gracilinanus agilis (assembly GCF_016433145.1). Taxonomy (NCBI): domain Eukaryota; kingdom Metazoa; phylum Chordata; class Mammalia; order Didelphimorphia; family Didelphidae; genus Gracilinanus; species Gracilinanus agilis. Next base: position 675,788,825 of record NC_058130.1, read on the forward strand.
TGGTAGCAAAGAACAGGACGCAAAAGATTGTCCATCAAGTGGGGAATGACTGAACAAATTTTGGTGTCTATCAATCATCGGGTATTTATTAAAATACCAGCCACATGCCCGAATTTTTGCCAGGTGCTGAGAATACAAATGCAAAGAATGAATAAATAATACCTACTCACAAGTTGTTTACATTTGAATGGAGGCGACAAGAAACATATATATGTCTGTACAGAATACAGATAAAGACAATGAATCCAAAAAAATACAAAACAATGAAAAACGAGGTAGTTTGGGAAGGAGAACCTTAGCAGTTGATACAATCAGTAAAATCTATCTATTAGAGTGTACTGCTCTTTCTTGAAAAAGAAGAGTGACTCTGTGATGTGGAGATAGAGAGGGAATATAGTCTGGTTATGGTAGATGATCAGTGCCAAAACATGAAGGACAATATAGTATTGTGTGGGAGGAACAGAGAAAAGGTATACGATTGAATTATAGAATATGGGATTCTTTTGCCTATGTGAAACAGAATATTATTGTGCTACAAGAAATAACAAATATGAAGAATTCAGAGAAAATTGGAAAGATTTGCATGAATTAATGCAGAATGAAATGAACAAAGCTAAGAGAAAAATATACATGATGATCATAGGTTGATGCAAAGAAAAATAACACTGAAAAACTTTGGAACCTTTCTGAATGGTGTGACTGATTACAATTTCAGAAGATGAGAGGTAAAACATTTCTCCTACTTCTTGGTGAAAAGAGAGTGGAAAAGAGATACAAATGAGTTGTACATTTTCGATTAATCAATATATGTTTATTATGCAATGATGTTGGAAAAGGAAACAGCAAACCACTCTAGTATCTTTGCCAAGAAAACCCTAATTGGGCCATAAAGTCAGACACTAGTGGCAGCAACTCAGCAACAACAAAAAAGCACCTATGATGTGCCAGGCAAGGTGCCAAGCAGGGGATTAAAAAAGGAGTAAAAGAGGCAGTCCCCACTCTCAAGGAGATTACAATAGAATAGGGGAGACAACATTGCAAAGAAATGTATACAAAGCAAGTTATATATAGTATAAACAGGAAATAATTAACTGAGGGAAGGCACTGGAATGATGAAGGTCTGGAAAAGGTTTCCTGTAAAAGTCGAAGTTGAGATTTTAGTTGGAACTAAAGGAACTGGGGTCATGGGCAGTGTATTGAAATGTTTTGATTGACTATGCTTACGTGTTATTAGAGAAGCCTCTATTGGGAGCTGATGTGGTGGTAAATTAATCGAAAGTGACACTGATATAGATAAATTAAAAAAACATCACTTGACAGAATAATATGAGGCGATTGTTCTAGATTAAGTCATTTAGTGTATTTTCTTCTTTTCAATAGTATAAAATACAAAGTAGTTATCTTCTCTTAGTAGCAAGTATCTTCTGGATACTTTAGTTTATAGAAATACAATCCACAAACTCTGTCACTTTTCTTCATTTCTCTGTACTTCATTGCCCTCAACTCTTTCATGTCTTTGAGTATAATAAATAGGGACTTACTTATATCTACTATTTGCTTGGCATTAAAAAGGGGCTGTTAGAAGTATCAAGGCAATCTAAGTTACTCTACTCCTCTATATCCACCAAACTTTCATAGATTTTTGGCCTGGGTAGAGCAGGAGAGCAAGTGTAAGTGCTGAGTTGTAGAAGATAAAAGGTGAGGAGATTGAATATGGAGACAGGTACTCAAGAACCAAAAATGGTGGGAAAATACTGGTGAAACTCATCCCTTCACCTTTCTCCATGATGATTTTGCTATAGTCAGATAAGATCTGCAGTCCCTCCCCTCCATCCCTAGCTTTACACCCCCCAAAAGGAAAAGAAAGGCTGTATCACCTTCTCCTAAAGCTCTGGTTTTCCAAAGAGACTGCTAAGATCTCAAGTCTATTCCTGTGCCGAGTCCCTTATCCAGGATCCCTCCAGAATTTCTGGTTCAATGTTTAAAGACCAACCCTATCAGAAGCATGAGTCGAGTGTCTAATGTAATACTATTTTGACTGGTCAGCAAAGGAGAACAGTAGCAGATAGCTAAAGAAACTCAGTCTATTAAATTAAAATAGATTAAAATTGCCTCTAAATTCTATGCTACTGGGATAGAAGAGGGTCAGGCTCACAGCCCCTTTGTAGATGCTTTATTGTTTTTTATGCATTTTTCTTAGGAGTATGTGTTATCTGTTTTCCCTTCAATTCCGCACTAAGAGCAAATTGACTAAAACTTGACTAAATGGTCAATGGTATACTGGTAAATATTTCAAAACCAGATCTCCAAAAACAAATGGATATGAAGGATGCTTTTAAATTTAATTTGCATTATTAACATTTTCTTCATTACTTTATCAAATTTAGACAGTCAAAAAACAAACAAACCAGTAAAACAAGCCATGATTTATAGCACTTGATGATTTCCAAGGTGCAAATGCTCAGACTGAAAATTTAACAATTGAGGCCAGTCTTTTTGGGTTGGCTTCAGCACACCCTCATACAGTATTCAATTTTGCTTCTTTGTTTTCGTGAATAGTTAACTCCATTGTACCATGATAATAAGGATTTCTCCATATTTTTTCAGCATTACTTGGTGTTCAAACTACTCCAATCATAGTTCTTATTCTTCAACAGCTTATGGTAATTTGGAAAGACATAATTAAAATGTCTAGTACATCAGAAACCTATCAAGCATTAAAATATGTAGCATGGATTATCAGTAGAATCTTAGTCTGTCATTACATAGGAGGAATACATCTAAAGCCTTATCTGGCTAAGAGTCCACTTTATTTAGCATCCCTAAAATGACCATCCTGTCATCACCTGAGGGCCTATAGTGACAGACATTATTTTAAAAAGATCCCCGAAAATCATTCAAATCAAATCTAATGACCTTCCAGTGATTTGGGGGCACAAATGGTACCACTAGCAGGAACTCAGAAAGTATTAGAGATCAAGTAGTCCTGATCAAGAAACTGAAAAGGACTAGAGAATCTCAGAAGTCTCTTTCAGCCCTGTCTATGATCCTCTGCTCTTAGGGCATGGATTCTCAACCTCAAACCTATTAACTTGTTTTTAAAACTATTTTAATAATTCCTTCAACATAACCCTAAGTAATTTAGCTTATGCATTTAAAAATCTTATTCTGATAAGGGATCCATAAGCTTCACAACTGCCAATAGGGTCCAGAAAACAAAAAAAAAATTATTAAGAACCCCCCCTCAGGGGAATATGTGTTGTTTTCATCAGCATACCACTCAAAAACAGAGAACTCTGTAAGAGAAAGATAGATATAGCAACCAACTTGTGAGAATAGTTTCTGACTAAAGAATTGAATTTCTGGGCCACAGTTTAAGAATAACATGCTCTTGGATAGGAATGGAGTGTATTTAATGAGGGCTTGTAAAATATATTTTTGTCAAAAGTCTTACTCTTATTAAGGCAGCTTTAAATTAATTTCAATTTAATAAGCATATTAAAATTTAATTAAGAATACTTTAAATCCATTTAATTAAACAAACACTTATCTGTTTAATGATTAATATGTTCCAGATATTGTTTCAGGTTCTAGAGGTACAGAGATAAAAATGAAATCATCCTTGCCCTCAAGGGGCTGATATTTCAACAATAAAGGAAAAAGCCCATCACTAAGGTGGCCAAAACCTTTCCCTTCCCCTGACTTAGCCCTCCAATGGATATTCTAATGGTCAAAAAGTTGAGAAGGATGAGCATTCTGATCACTTGTGCAAAGTTTTGGAGATGGATGTAGAATGTCATTTATGTTTATCTGGAATGAAGGCTGTGGGAGTGGGAGTAACATAACAACAGTCTAGAAAAAAATTGTTCAGAGCCAGATTGGGGAAGACTTTGTGCTAAATTAAGGAAATTACATTTCATCATATAAGTAAAAGGGAAAGAAAAGAGAGTGGGAAATACAACCTACATATACCTTTTAAACTAGATGTCCTATAAAATGGCTATTACAATACAGAATGAGGAAGAATAGTAGATAAGTCCTGTAGGTCAGAGTAGAAAAATTCAAAGGAAGGATCACCAACCAAAACAATGATTACATAGGTCTAAATGAGAGGTAACAACAAAAGGGATAGGGTACCAGATTTGGAGCCAATAATCCTACCTCCAATACTTTCTAGATATCTAAGGCACATAACCTCTTTGAGACTCGATAATTTCATCTATAAATTGAAGATAATACTTTAAACAGATAAATGAAGATATAACCCTGAATTAAGCACTAATTTAATTGATTATCATTGGAAGGAATTGAAAAAGATAACATATATGTACCAATACCATAGTGTGTAACAAGTAAGACCTGGAGATGATAAGATACTTCGACTGAGATTTGGTGAGATTATAGCTCATTACTGAAATATAATCCTGAAAGATTATGCCATATTCAAAAGGAATTAAATAGATAAAGGTAGAACGAAATAAGTAACATAGATACCAAAAAAGTACATTCAGGTAAGGAAATCCAGGAAGTATCATATAGAGCAAATGTATAAAAAATTCAGTGAAAGGAGAACTGATTTTGTTGTGGGATGACCAGACCAGAAGTTAGAAATAAATGAGCAGTTTGGAGAATAGATCATAGTTCTGGCATAGGATATGGTGGGGTGGGGAGAGAGAATGCAATTATCTGGATGTCTGCAGGCTCCTTTTTTTCTGCCCAAGGAGGTGTAGTTAATAAATTCTCAGCTTCTCTTAATAATAATTCTATCCTTCAAAAGGAGGAAGAGGCAAATAGGGGAACTACCAATGTGGATACAATTCACAACAATAAGGAAAACATAGTTGCTGAATGAGAGAGGATGAGAAACTTAGGAGTGGGAAATGACTATTCATTTTATAATCCACCCTAGAAAAGGAGAGGAGTCATTTGATATGCACTCTCTATTTTGGAGGAGTAGTTCTGAAAGGATTCAGATAAAAGATAGGTTGATCCTTATAAAGTAAAATTCTCCACACAGAAAGCCAGTCCAGGAGAAGTTCTTAACAGAATTTTGAAGGCAGAGAAATGATTCTCATGCTAAGGGAAAATAGAGAATTGTTTAAAGAGACCAATTTTTATATGTACTCAGTAGGTACCTCAATTTAGATTTTTATGAGAAATTTACAGAAGACAGAAGCAAAGGTAGCTAATGGAGGTTGAATATAGAAGCATGGTTTAGTGTATTTAGAAAGTGTTTACAGGGAGAAAGCTCAGAATGAGCTGAAGCTCATAATGTAGGCTAAAGACAGATCAAAGATGCCCTAAAATTGCTATAGATATATAAAAAGGAAGCTACATGTGAATAGATTGTAGAGGAAGACAAAGAACTTGGAAAGAAATATAGAGTAAAAGATGCTATTAGGAAAATGTACAGTTAAAAAAGAAGATAGGCTGGTTATGGAGTAAGAGGAAGGGTCAACTGGTGGACAGTTTCTCTACTTCTTCTAGTGCCTCTATTCTTATAATGTCAGGAAAATGAGTGGAAACACCAAGACATATTTTGTGGACCCCTTGTGGTGAACTTAAGATAGCTGTGAATAAGAGATAGGCCTGATTAGGTTGCAATCTGCATTTTGGCAGAGAACACATTCAGTGACGAGCTTACAGATCCATTTGAGTAGATTGAGAAAGTAAGAGGGATTAAATGAATTGTAGAAATCATTGCAGAATCAAGGCAATGTTAATAGATGATGGAGAGAAGATAGAGAGACATTCAACATTTCTTTTGCTTTTCTTTGCAATATCACGAACAGTGATCACTGGACTAAAACTGACAGCACAAAAATACTTAATGAGGAGATAATAATAATATAAATGAGGAGGTAGGAAGAACTCACTTAGCTGCACCTGGTTCTTTTATTTATATTTACGTTTACTTTCAATTTTTTCCCAGATGACGTGTAGATAACATTTTTAATAATAGTTTTCTGACATTTTCCAAACCATGTTCACTCCCTCTCTTCCTCTCCTTCCCCCTCTCTGATATGGAAGGTAATAAATATGATAATCCTGGTTCTTTTAAGGACCAAGACCTAGGCAAACTACAAATAGAGAATGGAACTAATAATAGTCAGAAGGAATTGCTGATCTGTCACAAATATATTATATTTATATTTATATGTATATATATATATATATACATTTTAATCATGGAAATTGGAAGAAGTGTTGAAGGACTGGAGAAAAGTAAGTGTCCCACTTTTAAAAAGAAAGAGAGAAGAAAATGACATCTTCCAAATGCTAAGTCATCTAGATTGACTTTAAGCCTGTCAAAATTCTAGAACACACTATTAAAAGAATAGTTACTCAAGGCACAGAAAAGGAATCAAGGATGACAAGAGCTAGTATGACTTCTTCAAGAAAAGATAATTTTCATTTTTTACCATCGCTAAACTGATAAGTAAGGAGAATTCTGTAGGCCTGGTTTACTTAGATTATAGCAAAATAGTTGGCAAAAAACCAAACCAAATCAAAACAAAAAAATTCTCACACAATCCTTGTAGACTATATGGAGATAGGAAGTGGGATGAAAGTTTTCAAAGGATAGTCTAGGGTTCCCAGGAAGTCCCCAAGACCCTTTCACTAGATACTTTCTTAATAGTCAGGATTTTTTTTTAAATTTGTCAATTATTAATTGACTTAATTAGCATAAACAAAAACTCCTTGACAATCTACCACAATTTTTAACAGTGTGAAAGACATCTTGAAACAAAAAAAGTTTGAGAACCTCTGGGAAAGAAAAGATTTCGATTAGGTGAATCCAAGAACAATAATAACTAGTTCTATGTTTGAGACTGATAGAGACACAAAGTTTATATCGTAAAAGCTGACATTTATATATATGATTAAACATTTATATGTATGTATAAATTTACAAATATACAATATACCCTCGTATATATATTTATAAATATTTTGTTTGTTTATAAACATAAATATATTTGTATATTATGATACTTATATAGACATTTCTATATATTTCATATATTATGACATATATAATGATTATATATTTATATATAACTAAGATTTGCAAAACATTTTACATAGATCTCATTAGACTCACATCAGTGCTCTGAAGTAGTCTACCCTTATTATCCTTAATTTACAGATGAGTAAACTGAAGCTTAGAGAAGTTAGTGACTTGCCCATAATACATAGTGAATGTCCAAAATAGGAATATAATTCAGTCTTTTCTGATGCCATGTATAAATAATACCCTATCCACTCATCCATGTTGACACTTTTGTGTCCCCCAATCCCATCTTATCTAATTTGTGGTACAACAGAGGTATGTATAAGATAAAAACACAAGTAGCCATAAATCACACTATTATAATATTGACCCATAAGCTTTTTGAGCAAAGTGATTGTTTTTTTTTTAATAAAAGCTTATTATATTGTAAAGAGAAATAACTTTGAAGGTCTTTGGAACTAATTCATACAAAAACCAACCATGATTCCAGAGGACTCATGATGAAACTTCCTAAGAGAGAGAGAAGTGAGAGACTCAGTAGACAAAATGAGGCATATTTTTAGGCATGGCCAATGAAAGACTATATTTTGCTTGACTATGTTTTCTTTTTTTTTTCTTTTTTTTAATCTAATTGAGAATTGGGAGGGAAAGAAAATAATTTTATTTTAATAAAAAAATAAAATCTAAAAAATTCACATTGATTGATATTGAATATGTACACTAACAAGGTGCAAAATAAAGTGTTCTATGAACTTCCAACTGAGTCTCTGCTCTTTTGCTTATTAGCAATGTGACTGAGTTCCTTTACCTTTCTGAGTTTCTTTCCTCATCTGTAAAACAGAGATAATAACCACTTTAATATCTTCTTCACAGGCTTGACATGAAAACACATTGCAAACGTTTAAAGCACTAAAGGAAATGTCAGACACCATTCTGACCAGGGGACCCTCCCAGCTCTTTGGGTCTGCCCTCAGGGGAAAGCATCCTTAGAGAAGTGAGTGAGTTACTTCCCCTCTACAGAAATGTGGCTTTCCAGTGGAAGTTGAACATTGTTTCTTGACATCCCCAAAGCTATTTTCAAACCCTCGCCTGCATCCTGTCATCCAGGCTTCCTTCCCTTGCCTGATACTGGGGCGAAACACAAGCAGATGCAGACTGCAAGTGACTTTCATCATAGCATGATAGATTGATACGCTGGTCATGAGAGAAGACTGATGACAGTCACCATTTCCTAGGGAGACTGTCCCAGATGTGGAATATGCTTCATTCACTCTATTTACTCATTTTTTTTTCATGCCCCATTCAGAGAGGGCAACTGAAGACCTATGTACTGTCCGACTTCCTCTTCCCTTTCTCCTTATCGCTTTCCCTGTAAAGTGTGCCTGGATGCATTACAGAGGGGAAAGTATAAACAGTGTCAAGGGTGGTGCTCTATTTCAGACCAGCTGGGGCCTACATCCTGTCCCTGTTTAAAAAATGGGGAATTTGGGTGGGAGGAAACTAACGAGAGTACAGACCTTTTGTTAACTTCTTTTGGTTCATAGAATGAATTTAAGCATGATTGAACTACATGACTTTCAGATGAGCACAGAATTGACTTTAGTGTTTAGCATAGTGCTTCATAGATAACAAATGGTTCATAAATGCTAGGTGAATAACTGGTTTTTCAATTTCCTTTAAAATTGAACATAAGATTGTGTCTCTGGATTTTACTTTTTATTCATATGTTGTTTGGTCTAACGATCCTTCCAATGCTAAGACTTAAAGTTTCTATGCTATTTGTACCCTCAGAAAGTACTCCACTTCTTCCCATATCTACCCACCAGGTGAATTGTTTGAATTTATCAGAATTAAAGAAAAATTTATTAAGCACCTCCAGTAATATTTAGCTAGAAACCTCATTAGAGTATAGTGGTATTCCTAATCCTGGAAGGTTATATCAAGGGAACACAAATTCTAGAAGGGTTAATTGAACTGGAAAGAGCTTCAAGTACAGGGTCCAATGATGACAGCATGGTGGAATGATGGGTAGAGTGATGAAATTGGGCTCAGGAAAACATGGGTTCAAGTCCCTTCTCAAATACTTAATAGTTGTTTTGAACCTGCAAAATCACTTACTTTTTCTGGACTCAGTTCCTTATCTACAAAATAATTAGTAAGACTATGGCCTCTAAAGTTCCCTTCCAGTTTTGAATCTATGATCCTATGAGTATAGGCCTGACATCTGAAGACCAACGTAAATTCACATTAGCTTTTCAGTCATTTGGTCACAAGGGGATAAATGTTTTGTCATAGCAATTATGGAAGATAGACTGCTAAGTCACAGAGGAATTACAATCTGTAACTGTAGAGAAAAAAAGAATGAGATATTTTACGAAATTAAAGTTGGAAACGCAACTGAGAAATTTAGAAATGACACTGAATTTTGAATTTTTTTTTCTAAAGTAACTCATGGTGATGTAGCCTAACACAGTAGGAAGAACACTGGATTTGTAGTCATAAGAGCTTCTAAACTCTTCCAATTTGTTCACATCAGTGAACTCATTAGTTAGACAAACCTTTTTTCTTGGAATATCAAGTATTTTTTAACATAGCTAAAGCATCACCTTCTCTATGAAGCCTTCCTTGATTTCATGAACTACTAGTTCATTGTCTCCTCTAACTAGCATATATTTATTTTGTATTTAGTTACACATGTTCATATTGTCTTCCTCATTAAAATGTAAGCTCTTTGATGCTGAGGACTATATCACCATCATCACTGAATTCCCAGAGCTCATTATAATGTCTGACATAGTAAGTTCTTGATAAATGCTGGTTGATTGATTGATTAACATTTTTCCTTAGTCCTTTTTCTATCTTGGGTATTTTTCAGACCCCTGATTTATTTAGTATGGGTAGCCCATGAGGCAATGCTCTGCACCAAGAGTTCTTAACCTTCATGAATAGGTTTCAGAGGACCTAAGAACTTGGATAAGAAAAAAATACTTTCTTTTTCATTAACCTTTAACTGGAATTTAGCATTTCCTTCAATCATGGATTTAACCAATAAACACTGTTCTAGAAAAGGGTCTGTAGACTTCAACAGATCACCAATGGGGCAAATGACACAACAAGAGGACAAGAACGGTTGACCTACACTTAAATGGATCAGCAACTATTCCACAGGATGGATACTTTGAGGGTCACCTGGAAAACTGAGAGGTTTATTGATTTATCCTTCTCTATATATTCCTTATCCTTTTTTGTTGTCAGAGAAGCAGCTAGATGCATTTTTTCTTTCTGTTTTCTGGCAGCCACATGATATGGAGTAGCCCTGCTTTTCTGTTGGAAGAAGGAGCAGGAAGTAGCCTCTCTTCTCTGATTCTGTCTTTGAAAAACTGTGGTCTCATGTCTCATGCCAAGATGACCTAGGGCAACTATTAAATTGTAATCTAATTCCATCCTCCTTGTAAGAATTCATAGGTGTCTGTGACGTTAGGGTTATTTTTAAGAATTATAGCTTCAATTTAAAGGAGTCATTTCTGATAAATTTGTGAATTCGTCCTGAACTAGAAATTTCTACTACAGTTGATATATTAGTAATTCAGCCAATCAATCTATCAGTCGTCACTTATTAAGCACCTATTAAGAACTACACATTATGCTAAATGCATAAAAATATTGTTGTATATATGTATTCATGTTTATATGCATAGCCTCATATACATATATACACAATCTACAAAAATCAATATATACACATATAAAAATATGCACAAAATAAATAGGGAAGGGTACTGTCACCTAGACAGGCTCAGAAAAAGTCTTATATAAGAGAGATTTCTTAAGCCAAGATTTGAATTACATAGAAGTCTTTATTTGAATGTCTCTTCTCCCAAATGTACTTACTCCATATCTCTCTCTACTCATTCCTCTCTCTTTCGCTCTGCAAAATTTCACTATCTTTACTATCTCTGTCTTTATCTCTCTCTATCTCTGTCCATCTGTCTCTCTGTGTGTCTGTCTGTCTCTGTCTTCTACTCATTGAAGTGTTCAGTCTATCACAATATATCCTAAGCTAAAGCAGTACTCAGAGAGAAATTTATATCATTGAGTGCATATAATAACAAATTAGAGAGGGCAAAGATCAATGAACTGGGCATGCAAATCAAAAACTAGAAAAGGAACAAATTAAAAATCCCCAGTTAAAAACTAAATTAGAGATTATAAAAATCAAAGGAGAAATCAATAAAATTGAAAGTAAAAGAACTATTGAGTTAATAAATAAGATTAGAAGCTGGTACTTTGAAAAAATAAATAAAATTGACAAAGTACTGGTCAATCTAATTAAAAAAGGAAAGAAGAAAACCAAATTATCAGTATCAAAAATGAAAAGGGAAACCTCACCTCTAATGAAGAGGAAATCAAGGCAATCATTAAAATCTATTTTTCCCAATTATATGGCAATAAATAGAATAATCTAGGTGATATGGATGAATATTTTCAAAAATAAAAATTGCCTAGATTAACAGTAGAAGAAATAGAATACTTCTCTCCTTGGTGGTAGAAATCAGTGCCCTAGTGAAGTTGAGGAGCATGAGAACTCTGGTTTCTTTAGTTTCTTGCCTTTTTAATTCCTTCAGCCCCTTTGGTCTCTTTCCTTGCTTTGGGAGTGTCTGGCTCTAGCTTCAAGAGAGAAGATAGATGATGCCAACTCTACTTCAGGTTGCTGAAGGGAGCATACGATTAGAAAGAAGTCAATAGGAGAGGAGCAGGCAATCTCAATCTTGCCCTTATCCCTATTTTTGCCATTTTAGGGACTTTGGGGAATTTCCTTTTAGGTGAGATCTGGGACTTTATGTAGGCTGAGATGAATTGCCTTGCTCTTAATAGAAGAATTCCCTTCACTTTGCATTAACTGGGACATATTCTTCTATGTATTTCTTTTCTGATTTCTATTTTGCTACCAACTTGGATAAATGGATTTCTTTGCTACTGTCTATGTATTTGTGTCTATGTATTCATTGTGAAAGTGGTATTTGGTGGGAAAGGGGTCAAGCTACAGATATAAACTTGGGTCCTTTCTGTACTAATGAAGAGATCAAGAGAATTCATGCTCTTGAGACTGGACTCAATATCAAGGTCTCTTCAAAGACTTTGAAGTATGGGGAAAACTTGTATAAGAGGAGGGAAAAGTAGAAGGCATTTAAAGCAGAAGGAAAAACATGAAAAAAGGTATGAGTGCAGGTATTATAAAAGGAATGTCCTTTGGATTAATTTTTTCATAAAACAGCTCACACTATTATGAAGTTATTTGCTTATTTTTTCCAATTAACAGTAATTTGTTTTCTCTCTTTCCTTAGTCCCCCCCGGGAAAAGAAAAAAAAGGGAAAGAATCTTCTTTACTCACACAATCTATGTGGTAATGTTTATATGTACTTAGCCTACTACAAGGATAAGCATCATTATGATAGCTATCCAACTGATTCAGATTTAATAGTTTAGGCAGGTAAGTAGAACAGTAGATGGAGTGCTAGACCTGTAGTAAGAAATATTTGAGTTCATATTTGACCTCGGGTACTACCCATGTGCCTGGGCAAGGCACATAATCTCTATCTCAGTTTTCTCATATGTAAAATGGGGCTAATAATAATACCTACCTTCCAAGGCTATCATGAAGGTAAAATTAGATATTTTAAAGCATTATGACATCCTTAGGATATTTTGTAAATTCTAGTAATTAAGATTATTATGAAGAAACTGAGTATCAGGGAGGTGAAGGTATCTTCAACCACACAGGTAATCTCAAAGATAGGATAAATTCCATGTTTTCTAATTCCAGGTTTAGTATTCTTTCCACTACACCAATGCTTTCCATTTCCCACTGCTCCCCACCCTTCCCTTCCCCCCACCTTGCTTCTTGTTAATGTTAAAATTGGATATATAAAATATATAGTGAGAGCCTTTGCTTTCTGGGCTGAGCTGTTTAAATGTTTAAACAACAGTTGGGGATTAAGTAATCTGTCTCCTCCAACAATATCCACCCTCCCCCCCACCCCCCGTTTCTATAGACAGTGAATACTTTATTTTGAGCTTGTTACAATTTAAGATATGTTCTAGCCTAGCTGCTCAATAAGGCAAGCCACATATCTTGCCTATAGAAGTCAAGGAACTCAAGGATTGTTGGAGAAATTATAACCTCCATTCATTTGGAGCTGTTTTCAGAAGCCACAATGGAATCTTATCTTGGCTAAGCCTTTACAGAGCTAAAATGATACCTTCCAGGGGAGAAATATTTCTTTGGTAACCCATGAACGAATGCCAACAAATTGTTGCATGCAGAATGAAGGGAGGTGAGGAGTTCAGAGGAGAACAGCTGAGGAATTTAGTCGCAAGACTAGAGCAGCAGGTGTCTGACTGGAGGCCAGCCCCATTAGCCAACAGAAGAATTGGATTTTAGGACAGGTGAGCTCACAAGAGGTCTCTCCACTTAAGTGAACATCAAGAAGAGGTTGGTAGATTTGTTCATCTGGTGGAGGAGAGAGTGAAAGTCAAAAATGGGAGAATCTGTCAGATAATAAAAATACCATGGATTCTGTGGATGTTGGCATTAAAACTGGTATCTCATGGATTAGGTCTATTGGATAGAGAAGGGACCATAGAGTTTACTCAATCAACTTTCTTTCTTTCACAACTAATGAAATATCCCCAGAAATAAAAGGCATATACAACAATGGGAGTTGGTAATGATCTTCTAACTCAAAAGCTATGGTTCCCTCCATGTTACCATGTTTTGTTACACTGTGGTTGAGGGGGCAAATGAAGGAATATCTTGCTATTTTTCCTAGGGATGCAAAAGCCAGGAGGAAATTGATGAAAACTCATTATCCGTCAAGGTTTTCTTTGATTGCCTGAAAAAAACTGGGTAAATAGAGGAAAGAAATAGAAAATATATATTTTATTTCTTTATCTCCTTTCTCCCTATAAATAAGCAGGTCTTGAAGCTAGGAAGATCTATTTTACCCTTACATTGCCTTTGTGACCTTGGGAAATCATTTAACAACTCATTGCTCTAGGTAACTCTTTAAGCATATAAATTAAAGAAAAGGAGCCAGCTGTATCAATAGAGGGAGTTTCTTCATCTGAGAGTTTTCTATCTGAATGAAATTGTTGGTCTTGTCCTTATCCCTATTATATCTCAATTGATATCAAACAATTATTTTATGAAAATAAAAAGTTACACATAATAAAAATTCTCTCCTTAAGCTAAAAGTCACTTTTACTTATAAACAGGATGACAAATAATGAGGCAGAAACAAAGGCTTAACTCCAATTCTGTGGCTAACTTGCTTTGTGATCTCAGACAAATCTTTCCTTTCTCTGGACCAGTTTCCAATTCCACAAAATAAGGGAGTTATTACATTGGCCAATCTGCCTCTTATCTGACTCATACAATTTCTTCTAGGAGATAGGAATATCCAAGATGTCTGGTACCAGTCCTCTCCCTAACCTCCAAAGACTATAGCTTAAACTTAATCATTCTCATCTGCTTAAATGAAGCATGACTGCTTTTTAGGCAGAGTAAAATTGAGTATGTGAGCTCATAAACTCTTGGAATGTAGTGTTTTGGAATCCATGACCTGGGATTGGCTCATAGAATTATATTATTCCTTAGACCCTGGAAGGGTAGAATATGGCTCCTTAAAGGGTTTAGTGTGAGTGCTGTATTCTTAGTGGGTTTCCACTTCCCAAGGAAAAATAGAATTCTTCCTTCTCTTTCTACATTTCTTCCTCTTTCTACATACTTCTTGTCTAATTATCATCACTGCCATTATCATCATCATCATCATCATCATCAAATTTTTCCAGTTCTAGATTTCAATGAAGAAAAATATTGTCTTGCTCACATCTACTTTTACTAGAGGATTTATAATATTCTGTCACTAATTCTCACAGACAAAGTTATCAGGAGATATGTCTTTGATCACTGCTCTTCTTTGTACTGCAATCTTATGCTGGCTTTAGAAAAAGAAATTGCATGTATAATCATAATTCAAGCAGTTAGTTCTGCCTAGAATGTCCATTGATCCTGGGTGACCCCAGCTTTTAATGAATGTTCAGTTTTATGTTAAAATAAATACATTTTGCAAATACCTCAATGCAGAGGGACCAGGCAATACATACCTTTAAATATCCCACTCCTGAGCAAGATAGATAAAAATGAGCATAAGGATTGGTAAAATTCCTTTAGTATCAGAGACCACACCCATAGATTTATAAGTCACTAGCTATTTTTATCCATTTGCCCCTCCTCTTTCTGGAGGGAAAGGGACTTTTCTAGCCAGACTGAATCATTACCATCATCATAATCACTGTCATCATTATCATCATCATCACCATCTAAAAGTTCTTAGTTGGCACTTATTCTGTGCTAACTACCCCTAGGGACTATATCAATATTAGATAGTATTTCTTTATGTATTGTTCTAACATTGTTTTAATCTTTTTCCATTTTATCTTTCCAACTCAATTGCAAGTTCCTTAAGGGCAGAGACCATGTTTTATGCTTCTGTACCCCCATAGGGCTTTGCACTGAGAGAGGCACATTGGAGTTGCTCAATAAATCAATGTAAACATAAAGATCTCTTCAAACAATTTTAGATAAAAAAAACTGATTTAGATAAAAATTGAACTGAGCCATCCAGGCTTTCCATCTTGATGTGAAATTGTGATTTTTACCACAGAACATTTTTAGGAAGTCTAGTTCTTCCAATCACATTGATTGAAGCATTCTCAAAAGGGGAAAAGGTGTAGCATCTACCTGGCTTTAAATCTAGCTCTGCAATACCTCCAGCATAGTGGTGTACTTCAGTGGATAGGGTCAGTAGGTGAAAGGTAGGATAGTCAGGCTATTGGCAAGGAAAGGGAAAGAAATGTTATCTCTGATTTTGTTGAGTGCCTTCTGAACAGCCTTTGGAATTGTCTCAGAGGAAGTGAATGAGACACTAATTTCCTCAAGCAAAAATGTACTCAATCCCTCTTTTGATTTCACAGAATGATAGGATTTGCAGACTTCCAAAGGATTATCTGGTCCGATCTTTTAATTTTCTACATAATGGGGTAAGATGGGTAGGGGACAGAATACTAGACTAAAAATGAGAAGACTACCTACATTCTTGATTCTTTTACTTACTAGCAATTGTGGTCTTGGGCAGGCATTTTCATTCTCTTAACCTCACATGTGAAGTAGGCTTAACAATACTTGCATCACCTCAGACCTAAGATTGTTGTGAAGGAAAATATTTTGCCTATATAACACATTTTCAAAAAAGGCTATTATTATCAGAAAAATAATTATTAGAATTCAAATAAACTAAGCTATATGAATATCTATGCTAGAGCCAGAAACAGTAATAACTAGTATCCGTATATCTTTTTCAGATTTGTGAAACACTCTGAATATATTATAATGAATTATTATTATTTAAAAATATCTCATGACAATCCTGACATGTAAGTGCTATTTTTATCCCCCTTTTACAGATGAAGCCAACAGACCTGTCCAGGGTTACACACATAAGGCAGTATTCAAATTCGATTCTTCCTGATTCCAATGAGATATTCCCTAACCACTATGCTGCCTAGCTTCCCTATCTAGAATCAAGATCTTATGTTTCCCAGTTGATTAATGAATTGACAATAATCTATTAAATACATAAAATGTTCCAGGCACTGTGTAAGGTGTTAGGGATGCACTAACAAAAGTGGGACACAGTCTTCATTTTCAAGAAGTGATCTGCATTCCATCCAGCAATATGTATATATGATAAATAGAAAGTATTCTTGTGGTTGTTCAGTCTTTTTCAGTCATGTCCAACTTTGTGTGACCCTATTTGGAGTTTTTATTCAGCAGAAGGACTGGAGCGATTTTGCCATTTTTTCCCCAGCTCATTTTGCAAATGAGGAAACAGGGTTAAGTGAGTTGCCCGGGGTCCCCTAACTACTCAGTGTCTGAAGCCAGATTTGAACTCAGGAAGACTTGAGGAAGAACTCAAGATTGACTTTAGGTATGGTATTCTATCCACTGTGCTACCCAAAATAGCAATCAATACACACACCAGCTCTTCATGACCCCATTTGGGGTTTTCTTGGTAAAGATACTGGAGTGGTTCATCATTTCTTTCTCTTCTTCATTTTACAGATGAGGAACTGAGGTAAACAGAATTGTGACTTTCTCAAGGTCACCCAGCTAGTTGTGTCTTAGGCTGGATTTGAACTCAGGAAGATGAGTCTTCCCGACCCTTGGCCCAGTACTCAGTCTATTGCACTGACTCTATAAAAAGTAAATTCAAGTAATTGTGGGAGGGGAAAAGCAGATGCTTGTAGAGATCTGGAAAGTATAAAGTCAAAGATGTGTGTGTGTGTGTGTGTGTGTGTGTGTGTGTGTGTGTGTGTGTTTCTACTCTCTACTCAGAAACTCTCACCACAAAACTACCTTGGAAAAACTCTGCTAACAGAGATTTACTGACATCATTCTATAGCACCAAGAATATATGTGGTAGCAAAGAAGAGGAAGATTATGATGCAGTTACTGACCTCACCTGAAAAATAAATACTAAGCCACTGAATTGAAAAGAAGGTCCCAAACTTATGCATGATGCTGAAGGTTATTCTAAGGATCTGCTGAGATTAATCTTGGAGCCATGGTAATGCACTGCCTGGCACTACCACTGAGTCTGAGTGTGATGTCATCTAAGCACGTCCTGGACACAGCCTTGCCTGGAAAAACATCAAAGTAGCTGACAGGTGAGGCAGGGAAAAAAATGCACCCAAGGTGAGCAGGTTTGGATCTGTAGGGGCTGGTGCTCTCATTCGTCATTGAATGGGAAGATCTTAGAGGAAGACTGCTCTTTGCCAGAGTATTGATCTCTGGGGTTGGGTTTCAGGAAATGAAAACCAGATATTGTGTTGTGAAACATATTTAGAAGCATTATAACCACAGGCTTTGATATGATAAACTGTTAGGGTTTGAAGGGACCTTAGAGATCTAGTCTAGAACCATGGGCTATCACTCAGAACCTCCTACTTGGTCTCCCAGACTTGAGTCTCTCCTCCTATAGGATCTCAGTCCACCTTCCCCATTGCTAACAAGGGGATTTTTCTTAAGTCCAGGTGTGAGCATGCCATTCTTTCCCCAGCCTTGTGACAGTTTAAGTGGATTCCTATTACTTCTAGAAAAAAACTATAAACTCTTAAGTTTAAAGATTTTTTAAAGTCCTTTACAAACCTTACCCCAACCTATTTTTTCAGCCTTACTGGCTATTACTCTGCCTTCCACAACTCTGAGTTCCTGTTGAATTGACTTTCTCTGTCTGTTCCTCAAGTATAGACATAACTGTCCATGATTGACTGAATGCACACAGGATTATAGACTAGAATTGGAAGGGGTCTCAAAGTCCACCTAGCTCAATCCCTCATTTCATAGATGAAGAAACTGAAGCTAAGAGTTTATTGAGTTGCCCAAGGTTACACGAGGTAGTAATATTTGAATGCAAGTCTTCTGTCTCTTGTTGCTGTTCAGTTGTTCAATTGTGCCCAGTTCAGTTCTTCAATTGTGCCCAATTCTTCATAAACCCATTTGCAGGTTTTTTTGGCAAAGATACTAGAGTGGGTGTCATTGTCCAGCTCATTTTATAGATAAGGAAACTGAGGCGAACAGAATTAAGTGACTTGCCCAGGGTCATACAGCTACTATGTGTCTAAAGCCAGATTTGAACTAATAAAGATGAATCTTCCTGATTAGGTCTGGTACTCTATCCAGTGTGTCATCTACCCTGCTCTTGTCTCTATTTGTCTCTCTCATAATTTAGAGGATCAGGGACCTGAAGACTTATTCGGAGGGCTGGTTAGTCTATCAATAGTTGGTAGCCACAAAAGCTTCTGCCATAGTCCATACACTTGAATTTCAACATGTCTTCTCCACTTCCTCTGTCCCTTTCTAAAGTATTTAGCAGCAGTGAAAATAGCTCAGTATGATACCCTTCCACCCCAGTCCTGAAGGATGTATGTCCTAAGTATGCCTCTTTCCACAGTCCTTCTTTGTGAAAAGAAAGCAATAAAAGATCAGAGCCCTTACTTATGAGTCTTATTGCCTTCTCTGCAGGCTGAAAGAAACTGTATTCAGTACCTTTTGAATACTAAAGTTGTATCAAACCAGGACATGTATTTCTTTTTTGTGTTTGGAAAATGAAAAATAAAACCCTTCTCAAATATTTCTCCTTCTAACTATACTGAATATTTTTCGACATTCTCTATTTTGAAAAATTCCTAATGAGAATATTTCCTATGCCAAGACCCCCCAAAATGTTTCACAGTAACAACATTATTCATATTTAAATATGCCCTATGGAAAATTCCATCTCAGTCTATGTATGTGTGTGTGCACATGTGTGTACACATTCATACGTCTGTGTATACTGGAGAATGAGCTAATTTGTATCTTGAAAAATATACTGTATTTTGTTACTAGACAGGAGTAATAAATACACATAGGCAGTTCCACAAAGATATATAAAAAAGCCTAAAAAATTGATGAAAATGCATATATGGTCAATGTGGTTTTGTCTTAAAAAAATCAGTCCCTTGTAGGACTAGCAATAGCCACAAACTCCCTTATTTTCATGGGAGGTTTTAGGGAGAAACCCTGAGAGTGTCCCATGGCCTTGTAGAAGAATATTGAGACCCTGAATTGTCTGGTCTGCAGGTTTCCCTGATTTTCCAGGTCTTAGAAGAATGATAAAGGGATGTGACGAAGGGAGCTCAAACTAACTCATGAGCCATATGTTAAATTTTCAGCTTGAGCATTTACACCTTGGAAATTGACAAGGGCTACCCATCAGGGTTTGGGTCATTGTTTGGTTCTTTAAGAAAGTGAAAATGTTAATATAACATTAGCCTTCAAAAGGTAGGTTTTTGTTTTGTTTTGGTTTTCTCAGAGAGCTGATTATTAAACATTTTCTAAATGCTCCTAGTTTTTGTCCCACTGAAGTTCAAAATTTGAAACCATCTCAAAGATAATCTTTAAGGATTGTTTCTGCCCTAATCATTGTTAGTCCATTCAGCCAGACCCTGGACAGGAATCTCTTCTACCATTTTCATGACAAATGGCTACCTAGGGTTCCCTTTGATGTATAGTGAATAGGATGCAAAGATCAGACTGAAGAAGGAGTTTACAAGCTATGTAATGATGATCGATTCATGGAAACTTTGCCTCAATTTCATCTTCTGTAAAATGGGAAAAACAATAATAACTACCTCTCAGGGCTGTAATGAAGATAGAATGAGGCAAATTATATAAAACATTTTGAAACCTTAAATCATAAAATAAAAGTAGTTATTATTATATGTTTCTTCAAGACCTCCTGAGACAGAAGATTACCTTTTTTTAAAACCCTTAACTTCTGTGTATTGGCTCATAGGTGGAAGAGTGGTAAGGGTGGGCAATGGGGGTCAAGTGACTTGCCCAGGGTCACATAGCTGGGAAGTGTCTGAGGCCGGATTTGAACCTAGGACCTCCCGTCTCTAGGCTTGGCTCTCAATCCACTGAGCTACCTAGCTGACCAGAAGATTACCTTTTAAGGTAGCCTATTTCATTTGTAAATAACTAATTGCTAAGAAAATTTTCCTTGTATTGGACTGAAATCTCTTCTTCAATTTCTAATAATGACTCTTAATTCTACATTTTTATATAAAGCAAAATAAATTGAGTCCTTTTGTATATTAGCTCTTAAAATAAATAGGAACACCTATTATTTCCCTCTAAAATCCTCAATTTTCCAGGTTAAAAAGCCTCATTTCCTTTAACTGATGCTTGTATGGTTTGGTCTACATAATCTTCTTAACTTGAACCCTTCAGAACTCCTTACCTTTCCAGTTTTCTTATACCTTCTTTACTCCTCTCCACCTACTCTGGGATCCATTGACATGGCATAGTTGCCTATATTCCACAAGACCCTTATCTCCCAATTCCAGACATTTTCACTGGCTATCCCTGATGTTTGAGACTCTCTTATTCCTCATCTTTCTTCTAGCTCCAGTGGGTCATTTCAACTTTTGACAGTCTCACATTTTGCAAGAAGCTTTTCTGAGACTTCCTTATTCTTAGTGACTTTCCTCTGGGACTACTCTCAATTTATCCTGTATATAACTTTTTTGTACATAACATTTTCATGTTGTGTCTCTTGTTAGACCTTGAGTTTCATGAAGACAAAAGACTGTTTTTCTTACCCCTTTTCTTTGTATCCCTAGTGATTAGTCCAGTCCCTGTCTTGTAGGAGGTGCTTCGACTGATTAACTTTCCCTATTGAACATGCTCTCATTTATCAGTGTGTCTCTTAAAATATGGAACACAAACTGAATATATGACTCCAAATGTATCCTGATCAGAGCAGAATAAAACAGTTGCCTTTCTTATTCTAGATATCATGCTTCCCTTCATTCCTTCGTTCCTTCATTCCTTTCTTCCTTCATTCCTCTGTTCCTTTGTTCCTTCCTTCCTCCCACCCTCCCTCCCTCCTTCCATTCCTTCCTTCCTTCCTTCCTTCCTTCTTTTTTTCCTTCCTTCCTTTGTTCCTTCCTTCCTTTGTTCCTTCCTTCCTTCCTTTGTTCCTTCCTTCCTTCTTTTCTTCCTTCCTTCCTTCCTTCCTAAATAGCAATCATTTTCTTTTTCTCCCATTCACCTTCACTCCCTCTCCCTTAGAAAGAAAAGGGAAAAAAACCTTATAATAAATCTGAATAGATAAGTAGAAGAAATTCCTATGTTGCCTATGTCCTGAAATTTATATCTGATTCTTCATCTTAAGTACTCCATCTCTTGTGAGTAGTATTCTTCATCACTGGACTTCTGGAATTGTACTTGATCAGAGTCCGTAAGTCATTTTTTTAAAATTGTCAGTCTTACTATTTTGTTATTATTGTTTATTTGCTTTCCTGTTTTTGTTCACTTCATTCTGTATCAGTCTACTCTAGTCTTTCCAGATATCTTTGGAACTATCCCTTTCATCATTTTTCATGGCACCATAATACTTCATTCCATTGATTTACCATGATTTTTTCAGTCACTTTTATTTGGAAGGTTAGGTTAGTCCCTTAACTCCAAACAAAATCTTTATTGATGGAACCTCGGCTAATGTTAGTTTGGCAAACTCTTTAGCTAAAATATACTTAATTCACATGGCCACAATTTAGATACTAACACATCAATCCCTTTGATTTGTACCTGACCCCCAGTAGATATGCTCCCAGTCACCTTTATAGTGTCTGCAAGGAAAACCTAGAGCACCTTGGAATCACAAAGGAACTTAGAGCTCAGGTTGCTATTCAGTTATTTTCACTGGTGTCCCACTCTTTGTGACCCTATTTTTTGGGGGGGTTTCTTGGCAAAGATACTGGAGTGGTTTTCTATCTTATCCAGTTCATTTTATAGATGAGGAAACTGAGATAAACAGGGTGAAATGACTTGCTTAGGGTCACACAGCTGGTAAGTATCTGAGACCAGATTTGAACTCAGGAAGAAGAGTCTTCCTGACTTCAGCCCTGGTGATCTATCCAAACCGTTCCACCTAGCTGTTCCATAAACTCAGGGCATGTGTGATTCTTTCAGAACTTCTAAGAGAATTCTAGATAGAATAAATGGACAGAGCACTGGTTTTAGAGTCAGGAAAATCTGAGTTCATATCTGGCTTAGAACTTACTAGCTATGTGACCCTGGACAAGTCATTTAACATTGGTTGCTTTAGTTTACTCATTTGCAATTGATAATAATAGCACCTACTTCCTAGATTTCTTATGAAAATCAATGAGATAATAATATAAAGTATTTAGCACAGTATCTGGAACATAAGTAAGAAATGATGAAAGGGATAGTTCCAGAGATATTGTCACACTGTATAAATGTGAGTGATTATTATTTTCAGATAGGCTTGAAATCTATGGTTTTCATCTCAGTGGTAACATGAGAAATGATTTTGAGTGGCATGATAACATGGTGACATGGAACTATGCCTTATAGAACTGATTAAAAGGAAAAGAGATATGTCCCTCTTGCATGCTCTTTGATCTTCAAAATTTCTTCTTATCTTCTAGGTCTTAGAGTCATAGATTTTAGAAATCACAACAGCATAGAATTTAAGAATCATCATTTTAGAGCTTGAAGGGGGCATTAAATATAAAATATTTAATTCATTTGTTCAAGCATTTAAGTGTCTTTCTTATGCCAAACATCAAATTCTTCACATAAGAAGAAGAGTTAGAAAAATGCACAGTCCTTGCCCTCAAGGACATACCATTCTCAGAAATCAACCTGAATACAAATAAATAAACCCCAAATTCATGCAGAATAATTTCTTAGGGTATTTGTTTAGGTTTTATGAAAGCGATGGCCCTTGAGTAGATTTTGAAGGAAATGAGAAACTCTAAGAACCCAAATTGTAAAGGGAATATATTCCAGGAATGGAGGATGGCCTGTGGAGGTAGAATGTCCAGAAAGCAAGACAATTAGAGTAAATTAAGGGCAGTGTTGCAATAAGGCTGGAAATGGAGGATTAATCCAGATGGTGAAAGATCTTAAGGCCAAAAAGAGGAGTTTTCATTTTATCTTGGAGACCGAAGTCACTAGAGCTGCTTAATTAGAGAGGATGACATTGTCAGATGTAAGTTTTAGGGATATCAATTTGGCAGTGATGTGAAAGATGGATTGGACAGGACAAGAGACTAGTATCAAGGATACTAGGTTGTAGGTATAATCTTTGTAAAAAGTCACAAGGCCACAGCTCGTACAGTTGGTCATCTGTGGAGAGAGATGAGGATAGATGCAGTAAGGATGAAATCATTGAGAATTGGCAAATTATTTAATGTGGCGGGGTTGAATAAGGAAGGTAGAAAGTAACATGGTCATAAACCTGGGAGGCTGGAAGGAAGGACATTGCTACTTTCGACAGAAATACCAAATTAATAGAAGAACTATTTTTGGAGGAAAGATAATGAATTTTGTTTTAGAGATGTCAAATTTCATTGGGACATGCAGTTGTAAACATCAAATGTGCACTGGATATGTGAGATTTGGAATTCAGAAGGAAGACAGAGACTGCAGTTTTTAGGGTCATTTGTCCAAGATTGCACAGGGAATAAGTAGCAGAACTGTATGTAATTCAATCTCAGGGCCCCCAGTTGCAAATACAGTATTGTTTCTCTAAGTATCTGACACTGATTCTGCAAAGGAGGCTAAGCAGTGTCCAGATGGGCAATAGGAGAACCAGTAGAGAGTGAGGTCGATAAAACCCAGGGAAGAGAGAACATCCAAGAAGAACAGGTGTTCAACAATGTCAAGTGTTGTAGGGAGGTCAAGAAGGATGAGGCTTGAGAAGGAACTTTCAGATTGGGGAATTAAGAGGTCACTGATAACCTTGGAGAAAGCAGTTCCAATTGAGTGATTAGGTCAGAAGCCCTTATTCAAAAGGGCTTCTGTGAAAGTCATGGAAATAGGAGTAATGAGAGTAAATAGCCTTTTCCAGGCTTTTCTAGGAGTTTGAATATGAAAAAATAGGAGACATATAGCTTGAGAGGATGAAAAGTCAGATGAAGTAATGTGTTGTACATTTTTTTGTTGTTATTTTCAGATGAAGACCTGTTGTAGTCAATTCACTTATTGCAGGAGGAAACTGAGGCTGAAAAAAAAACCAAATTACCTAGCTTGGGCAATATATTGAACAAATAGAATGTTGAAATTAGAAGTCAGAAAGAAACTGTACTTTGAGGTTACTATGAACATATCACCTATCCCAATACCCTCATTTTGAAGATGAGAAAATAAAGCCCAGTGGTGTAAAGAGATTGGGCTGAGATTGTGCAGCAAGTTTGCAATAAATCAGAGATTAAAACTAGATCCCTATTACCAGGATTCCTAACCCAGGGATCTTTCTACTACACCATTGAAAATAGCCTCAATGCATTTTTTTTTGTCAATGATGCAACAAATGCTGTATTTTTAAGGCATCTAATTTGATCCTGTGATTCTTAAAAATTTGGGGGGGGGAATCTATAATGCTGTTTTGATTCTTGATGAATGATGTAAAAGAGTCATACATAAATGACAAAAGAGTCATTTAAAAATACTTATTGACTAAAGCACTAGGTGCGGAGAGAGAGGAAAATAATTTTTTTTTTTGAGGAAAAGAATTTAATTGAGAAATTAAAAGACAACACAGAAAGAGAATTTTTTATACAGGAAGAAATTGATAGAAAATTTTCCTTACTACCCCCACATTTATGAATTTACACCATATTTCATTAAATAACAATTATGCTTGAGTTATACCCTGATTTTAGAGATAGTAGAGGAGAAGAGAAATGTCTCCCCTGAGTAAATATCTCAAGACCCCTTTGGTTATTAGAATTCCTTCCTTCCTTTCTTCCTTCCTTCCTTCCTTCCTTCCTTCCTTCCTTCCTTCCTTCCTTCCTTCCTTCCTTCCTTCCTTTCTTCCTTCCTTCCTT
>NC_058130.1:675814714-675857123 GCF_016433145.1 Gracilinanus agilis
TCTCTCTCTCTCTCTCTCTCTCTCTCTCTCTCTCTCTCTCTCTCTCTCTCTCTCTCTCTCTCTCTCCTCCCCCCTCTATTTTTGTGTGTCTCTGTCTGCCTTTTTCTCTCTGTGTCTTTCTGCCTGTGATCTCTTTCTATTTGTGTATGTCTCAGTGTCTCTCTGTCTCTCTGTCTCACTCTGAATCAAACTTAGTTCAGAGGCTAGATACACGATTCCTAACAAAGTCTCTGGGTCATCCTCCTCTTATTTATTATCAATCACAGTTGTAACAAATTCTTCGTAAGCATTTTTATCAGAGACAGAGAGAAACACAGAAAGGCAGAAACAGACAGACATGACATGCTGGGCTGGGTATCTGTTAAACCTTATAGGGGGATTCACAGAGCTAGAAAAAGCATGTTTTCCCTTCTTAAGGAGCACACTGGCTAATGGGGGCAGACAAGCTGTACATCTGTATGGACTCTCAGAACCCAAAGCAGCATGTGCTAAGGGCTAATGCTGCATTGCATGAGTTGCTAGGTTGCATAAGAGGGAATTCTGATTAAGGGATATAGCTAGTCTTTTCCCCAGAGTTGTGATTTTACTTAATGAATCATATTTGAAGAGATGCCTTGGACAATATGGACCACACTTGTTCTGCTTGGCACCATTGGGTGCAAAACATGAGGATGGAGATTTCTGAACAATGTCAGGAAAAAGTCTTCTAACTATTAGAGTGGTCTCCAAGTGGAAAAGATTGGCGTAGAAGGCTACCACACTCGCTGATCACAGAAGGTCTTCAAATGGAGCCCAAGCAATTACTTTTGAGGGTGTTGTATAGGAAATATCTGTTCAGGTATGAGTGTATTAGATGACCACTGAGTTTTCTCCTGGGATTTTATGAAACCAAATTCAGAGAATGATATAGATATATAAATCTGGGTTGTTTAAGAAATTATTAATGGAGGAAGGACTTAAGCAAGGTTATAAAAGGAGAATAGGATTTAAAAATGCAAAGAAGAGAAAAAAGGAAATTCCAGGAAGGAGTCAAAATGTGAGCAAAGGCACGGAGACAATCATGTTCGTAATGGCCATTTTGAGGTACAGTGGGGGTATCTTTTTTGATTAGAGCAGAATATTTGTACAGAGGGATAGTGGCAGATAACAGCTGGGACAACTGGCAATTGTGAATTTATGGGGTGATAATGCTATGGTATAAAATGTTATAATACACTATAGAATTTGTTTCTTGAGGGTAGGAACAATTTCATTTTTGTCTTTGTTTAACCATATCTCTAACAGTTAGTACTTATGTAATACTTTAAGGTTTGCAAAGTACTTTACAAATAGTTCATGAAATCTTAAGAAGTAGATATTGTTATCTCTATTTTACAGATGAAGAAATTGAGGTAAATAGAGATTGAGTGACTTGCCCAGGTTCACATAACTAATTTGTGGCCGAGGCTGGATTTAACTTCAGGTCTTCCTAACTCCAGGTGCAGTGCTTCATTGTGCCACCTGGATAACACACACACACACACACACACACACACACACACACACACACACACACACACGGTACCTAGTCTAGAGCTTTACCTGTAATAGTTTTGTAATGAATGTTTGTTGATTACTCATTGATTGAATTCCAAAAACTAGAGCTTACATTCTCTTACGTGATTTGCATAGGCATTTTCCTGCAAAGTAACCTCAACAAAGATCTTTAACATTTTATAAAGGGAGGAAATTGAACTTCTGAGAAATGAATGGATTTTCCCAGATTATGTCACTAGTAAGTAGCCACCATATCCAGCACTAGGATATAGATCTACTAACTCCTTGCCCAATGGCCTCCTTTTGACATTCATAAAACCTTCCTCAATCTAAAGGCTGCAGGATACAATAGGAAGCACTGGATTTAGAGACAGAGGACCAGGATTCAGTTTCTAGATCTGCTACTTACTACCTGTGTGACCTTGGGCAAGACCCTTCCTTGGTCACAATTCCACCTCTTTAAAAGAGCTATCTTCCAAATAGCACTTCAAAGTTTGCAAAGGGCTTTCCAAATATTGTCTCATTTGATCTTCACAATAATCCTGCAAGATAGGTGCTATTCTTATAATCATTTTTACAGATGACAAAACTGAGCCCGGGAGAGGTTAGGTGACTTACACAGGGTCACACAGGTAGTATGTCCCTGAGGCATAGGTCTCACTCTAAATCCACTGTTCTATCCACTTTGTTATCTAGCTGTCTAAAATAGGAATTTATCCTTCTCTAGGGCAGGGAGTAGATGGAGAGAGGGATGTATCTGGGAATTTTAATGTAACCAACAAGCAAATTAATGAAATCCTCCAAAAAATATAAATAAAATGGAAACTTTTATAGAAGAACTCTAAGGTGCATTCCAGCTTTAAATATATGACACTGTGACCTACTTTGTGTTGCTCTCTTGCTCTTTCATCCCATGTCATTTCCAATTTATACGGTGGTGGAAAAATACAACAGAGTGGAGATAAGCTTAATAAGGAGCAACTGTTTGGCTGCTGCCTTAGGAGCTTACAGGGATAAGCAAAGGATATGGAATGGATCTGTGATTTCACTGGTGTAGGGAAGTTACAGGTGAGAAAAGTCCCTCTCCCAGAGCAGATGAACACCTTCTTTTCCCCCTGCAAATTCTACTCATCTAAGAGTCATCTAGAACACTATGAAGTTAAGTGATTTGCCCCAGGTCATGCATGCAGTATTTGTCAGAGGCAGGAAAAGAACCCAGGTGTCCTTGACTCAACTTCTGGTTCACCATCAACTATGCCATGTTACCTGTCCTACACAGAAGAAATCAGAATGGTCTTATTTGGGCAATTTTCCATTTCAGAAGGCACTATGTTTCATTTTTAAGAGGTTCTCATAATGAACACAACCGGTCTTGGAGACAGTGTTCAGGCTGGGCAGCAGGTGGAGACTGAGTTCTGTATCCTCCATGAGCTTTGGGTGATTTGCTTCTAAAAGTTTAGGCTCATTTTTGTGCAACATTCATTAGCTCTAAGAGAAGTCACCAGCACAATATTTACAGAGGGAGGGAAAGGCCTCTCTGGCTAATTATCCTCAAAGGTAGTTGACTGTTTTATCTTTAAATGGTAGTTTTAAGGTGATGCTTCTGTGTACTCTCATTAGAGCTATACCATGATTCACTGTTTTTCTAGTTGGATTTAAAAGGTACTATGCAAACAGAATCAGGAATTCCTAATTAAAATACACACACACCGAGTCAACTATAGAAGATGTGGTTTTTTGGGGGGTTACTTCATAGGAAGAAGAGAAATATGGCAACAGGTGGAATCCTGGACACTGATGACATTGGTTTAGACTTCTGGAACTACAGACTTGTTATGTGACCATGAATAAATAACTTCTCACCAGTTCTCAGTTTTTATCCACTTTATCCACTGGGCCACCAACTTTCTCAGAGATATTGGTGGCCCAGTGGATAAAGTGCTGGCCATAGAGTCAGAAGCCTGTACCTAAATCTTATCTCTACCTCTTACTACTCTTTGACCTGGATAAGTTGTTTAACCTTTATGGGACTACAATTCCTCATCTATAAAATGAGTGGAGGCTAACCTGAATGAATGAATAAAATATTTACTTAGTGCTTACTATGTGAAAATCTCTTTGTTAAATATAGGATATAAATTTATAATGATATCTCATTGCAAGTATATTCAAAGAGGAATTTCATTTTTACATTTAATAATAAATAAATGAACATTTATGATTTGGCTTAATGTTTTCCAAGTCACTTCATTAAACTACATCCCCAGGACTGTAGAATTCAGCACTAAATTGATTTATTGAGGTCATTCATGGTAGCCTCCACTCATTTTATAGAGGAGGGAATAGAGTCTCATCTTAGGTTCAGGCTTCTTGGATGTTTCCTTTTAGGGCCAAAGAGAGATGGTGATCAAGGTGCTGGTGCTGGTTTGACTTGCCTGGTAGATATTGTCTCCTGTCTCTACCCTGACTCTCACTCTACCACAAGTACCTCACTGCTCCAGTGAATCTGGCTTGCCTGCCCTGTCTATGGGAGTTCCTTGGCAATTTCAGGAGATTGCTGGACCCTTGATGGTGGTGAGGATTGGGCTAGAAGGAGGACCAACTACTCCTAAAGCTTGTATAAGTACAAATAAACACAGTTTAGATCTAGTGAGCTGTGGGTTCAAACTGTTTTGTTAGATGATATACTTTGAATAGAAAATTGAAAAACTTAGTTTGACTTGGTTCCTTCCCAAGAAATGCTAATTACAAGAAAATCATCACAAATAGTGAATAGTGGATAAACCCATTTATTCAATAAGATAGCAAAAATAATTCAGGGAAGTTATACAGATTAGAATATGCCAAACCATACACAGAGCGAATGAACTGACATACTGGGAGTAAGAAATTTTAGTTGAACTATGTGAGAGTCCCTGATTTAACTCATAACTCAAGAGAAAATTCTCTTGGTGAAGGCAAACTCCTTAATACTCATTTCTCCCTAGGTTTCTATAACAATGCTCCTGCCTATTGTCTCCCATACTCTTCATCTGTTAGATCTTCATGCAGGCCCTCTAATGTGTTAGATATCCCCTACATCTCTGTCCTGGGTGCTCTTCTCTTCTCCCTCTATATTTCATTTGGTGATCTCATCAGCTCCCATGGAACCAATTGTCATCTTTATGCTTATTATAAATCCCTCATATCCTCCCCTAATCTCTTTCCTGACTTCTAGACTTGAATCTCTAACTACATTTTGGAAATCTTGAATTGGATGTCCTATGGACATCTTAAACACAACATATTCAAAACTGAACTCATATTTTTCTCCCCTTTCAACTTTCCTTTCATTTGAATCTCCGAATTACTACTCAAGGCTTCACCATCTTCCTAGTTACCTAGACTCATAACCTAGATGCCTTCCTTGACTTCTCACTTTCTTTCATCATCTGCATTGTCCAATCTCTTCTAATAAACTCTCTTCTCCCACCTGACACTGTGGCCATTCTGGTACAGTCCTTATCATCTCATATCTGGCCCAATGTAATATTTGGTTTATGTCCTTATCTTAAGTCTGTCCACATTCCAAACTATCCTCTACTTGTCTGTCAGATTTTCCTCCCTAAATAAGAGGTCTGACTCTGTCATCTCTCTATTCAACAAACTCTGGTGGTTCCTTATCATTTTCAGAGTTAAACAGCAAATCCTCTCTTAGCATTCAATCCTTCATAACCTGCCCCAGCAACCATTCCAGGCTTCTTATACCTTCCATGTTACCCTGCCCCATATCACTACATACTCTGTGATCCAGTGACACTGTCTTCTTGTTCTTTCTCCCACAAGACAGCCCATCTCCTGACTAACCAGACATTTTCACTAGCTATTCACAGTGCTTGAACTCCTCTCCTCCTCTTCCACTCCTTTAAACCTCCTCTAAAGTCCTACCTTTTGTAAGAAGACATTTTTGATATGCTTAATGATAATATCCCCACTCCTTGATTTCTATGTATATATTTTCATACTCTCACATTCCATTAGAGTAAAAAGCCCCTTGAGAGCAGGGATCATCTTTTTATTTTTTTGTCTTTCTTAGCACAATAGAAAGAAGTTAAACAACGTTTGTCAATTGAATAAAATTAATCATGTAGAATGTTAAAATTTTCAAGTCTTTTTTGAATAGATCATTTACCACCTCAATCTAGCCTACATTGTGAATTTTTTTAACCCATGTGTAAGATTTTTTATTTATCCCTAATTATTTTCAGCTTTATATTTTGGCCCATTGTTCCAGTCTACTGAGATTGTTTGGGCTTGCACTTCTGTCTTCTAACAAATTAGCTTTATCTCTAGTTTTTGATGGTTTCATGCACTCTGCAAATTTGATATACATGATAATTTTACAATCTACATATCTTATATGTACCTGGATATTTATATATTGTCTCTTCCCCTCAAAATGAGCTCCTTGAGGAAAAAGACTGGATTTTCTTCTTTTTTTAGCACTTTTTTTCCTAACACTTAGCATAGCACATGCAATATAGTAAGTAGTTAATAAATGCTTATTGACTTACCTCCAGTAACATGAGTCTATGAAATGAATTGCATTTTGTATTAGCTCTGGGATAATTCCTAACTATGCCCATCCTTCTGTTCTATCATATCCATTTCTGATACTTAAATTTGAAGTAAAGATGCAGAACAAAATAGGAAAGAAGATATAGAAATACTTACACCCTACTGTAAATTCAACCAATTAGCAAAATCCATTATTACAGAAAAAGAACAATTTAAGAGAAAAGTAATTATTCTTAGGAAAGATATACCACAGGTAACCTTTGAACCTCAAGCTTCACTTATTCCCTAAAACCATGAGGCATCACATTCTCTACTCGTGAGTATATATGGTTCATTGAATCAAGTTTCCAACATCTTTTTTTTACTCCCTAAGGTAGAGAAATGATATTAGAAATCTCCTGGAGCCAGAGGGGGAGAAAGGAGGGATACAAGAAATTGGACTCTCTAAATAAAGCAGACTTATATGAGAAGGAAGTTAATTGATATCTTGAAGCTGCTACAAGGACGGTTGTCAAGGGACAGTAAACATGATAGGTGGAAATAGAGCACATGGGTTCAATCAATGTTTTGTACCTTCTCTCTTCCTTGCACCTCACAATAACCTCAGAGTTTCAAGGTGGTCAAGTGACTTCACCAAGATTATATGCCCTATAAGTAGCATTTCTGGCCAACTGTAGTGCCTGAAATTTTAAATAATATGAGGCCATTTCCCTGAGAATAAAATAATTT
This sequence comes from Gracilinanus agilis, assembly GCF_016433145.1. Classification (NCBI taxonomy): domain Eukaryota; kingdom Metazoa; phylum Chordata; class Mammalia; order Didelphimorphia; family Didelphidae; genus Gracilinanus; species Gracilinanus agilis. Next base: position 675,821,537 of record NC_058130.1, read on the forward strand.
ATTAATAAGAATATGTGATCTATTAAGAAAATATGGATCCATCATGTCTGCCTCCTATCCAAAAGATTCTCTGTAAGCACTGACCCTCATTTTTATAAGAATGTGTGCCCTCTTTCTGATTGTCCTGACCATTGATCCTTTGGGCATGCCCTGGCAGTCCCAAATGATAGATATTTTGAAAGAGAAGGCAAATTTAGAGATTTCCATTTTTTCTCCATTCATCACAGAGGAGGTGGTTCTTCACTGGACATGTGGCCTTTGGCAGTATGTCCTTGTTAGAGAAAAAGAGTGTTCTTGATTCTTTCAAAGTCTTTAACAAAAGACAAAAGGTTCTAGTCCAGTTAGATGTCTTGAGACCTACTACTCTAATTACTTTCAATTAAATCATTATACATATTATCAAATCACTTATTTCTTGTTTTCCTCTTACCATTCCTGTTTTATTTGGTGTAAAATAATGGCATCACATTGTACTGAAGCCTTGTGAGTCATGGAAAAGGAGGAGAAAGAAATATAACTATAGGTGTATTGGAGCCACCTCAAAACATCACAAAGAGCCAATGGTTAAATGTTCAGTAAGAACATTTGTACTTTGGAAATCAGCAAATTCTATAAAACAGGGTTTAATTTACTGTTTTGTTGATTGTCAGACTCTACACATTGTTTCGGTGCCTCAATACTATAAGTGCCAAAGTCTATTTTAATAAACTTAAAAGTCATGCTTCTGAAGGCATTTGTACTTCTCTAGAAGTCTGTCCAAGTGAACTTGAAGTATCTAGATAGTGTAATTTCATTTGGCTCTTAGATTCTATGAAGATAGAGAGTGGGAGGTACTTAATAAAGGGTCTAAGAAAATGTTAATAATGTAGACTCCACTTAAAAGTATACCATGCGTGTATTTCCACACCCACTCCCATTCCCCCAAGAGCTGGTTGACAACTATTTACCCGCGTGCTCCTGAGCCACTTTGAGGAGCTCATAGAAGTATCTGAGGCTTGTGATTAATGTTAGCAATGACCAAAGGTGATGTATTGAAAGCAAAGAGAGGATCAAAGAAGGTACAAGAGATTACTTAAACTCAATATGACTAAAACTGAACTTCTCCTCTAATCTTTGCCTTCATTCAAACTTCTCTTTTTCATTCCACTATCATCTTCCTAGTCTCCCAAGCTGCCAACCTTACCTTTATCTTGGATTACTCATTCTCTCTTTCTCTCCAAAATATACTTTCAGTGGTCAATTTTTGTTATTTCTTTTGTCATGCTCTCTCTACCACATCTGGACTACATTTTTTTTGCAAAAATGGACAAATTATGAGATGAATAGGTTATTTTAAAAATATTAGTTTCTTTCATGCACAAAAACCATGGGGCAAGATATGGCTTTATCAGGAGTAATCCTGGTTCATTGAAGCAAGACTATTATAACTCTTTTCAATTCTAAGGCAGAGATATACTATACTAGAAATTTCTGAAACAGAGGGGAAAAGGAGGAAGGAGGGGTTAAATGAACATTAACAGAGTGAAGTGTTGAATGGGAAAGAAGTTAATTGATTTCTTGCCAAAGGAAGGTTGTCAAGGGATAAAAAGAGCAAAATTTTTCAGTTGTTATTTTGATGCAATTTTCTCCATCAGGAAGAATGTTCTCCATAGTAGGAATTGCAGAATAAAAATGACTGCCATGGAATGGAAACTTGAGAAGAGATGGTAAGAGAAGATATGGTTGTCCATATAAAGAGGCTTGGACAATCAGCCCAGCATACTAAATGGTGACTAAAACTGCTTTTTTGAGAAGTTCTGAAGTACTTTAGTCAAAACCAATAGTGCCTAAGAGCTGGGCACTGGAAAATGTGTCTCCACTTTTCAATCAAAAAGAGAGAGAAGAGTTCCTTAAAACCACAGGCAAATGAGCTTGTCTTTTGATTCCTTGAAAAATTCTAGAAAGTGTTATTAAATAGTTGTCCTGAGAGCAAGTCAAATGGTAACCAGTGATTACTAAGAGATAACATGGTTTGCTCAAAAACACACTGTGTAACTTCATTTCCTTTATTTACAAGGCTATCAGAAAAGAAGATCAAAGGAATGCCACGAATAGATTATATTGGAATTTCATGTAGGCATTTAATAAAGCTTCTTATGGTGTCCTTGTAGACAGAATTGAGAGATGTGAATTGGGAGATGATATATTTAGAGGATTTAACCAGTTGAATATCTAAATCCAAATAGTAGTTATTAATTGATTGTCAAATTAGGGACAGGTCTCCTGTGGAGTGCTCCAGTGATTTGTCCTTGACTGTATGCTTTTCAATATTATCAGTGGCTTACAGAAAATTGACTTGAAAGTAGATTGCCTGTTTATGAAAGTCACTAATGACTTAAATCGGAAGTGATGACTGGACGACATATTAGTGATTCTAAGAGTTCTTATTAAGCTAGACTGATGGCACAAATTTAACAGGATGAAATATCATGGAGAGTGTGGTCTAGTGGATAGAGGGTCAATTTTGGAGGTGAGACACTCTGGGCTCATATTCAACCTTTGTCATATAGCAAGTTGTTTAACTTTTCAGTGACCCCATAGAAACTCTCTAAGACTAAGTTGCAGAACAGTTGACCATCTGCTTTATTAGGGGAAGTTTCCTTTTAGGGGGTTCCCTATATTTAGGGGAGCACAGGTGTAGACAAAAAAAGTATAAAAAATGACACATGGATTATAAGGATCAACAGCACAAGTATAAGATCATAGAGGCAGATGTAGACTATTTGTGTAAAAAAATGATCTGGGAATTTTAGTGAACTGCTAGTTCATTTTGAATCAGGAGTATGCCATGGCAAGAAAAAAAAGGAATGCCATCAGGTTTAATGCATATAGTCTTTGTGTCTTGGTCAGCTCTAATCTAGATTATTGTACTCAATTGCGGGCACCACATTTTAGGAAGGACATTGACAAAATTGTAGAATACCTCAAAGAGATTGCCTGGTATAATAAAAGGACCAGATAATCAGCTGAAGAAACTAGGGATTTTTAGCTTGTGGAAGACAGAAAATAGGACAGTAATTCATTGAAGAATTTTCAAGGAATGTTTATTTTTATCTCCTTTGTACATAGCACTGTGATCAGTGCTAAAGATACAGTCTAGATTAGGCATGATCTCTGCCTTCATGGATATCATGAAGTGTAGATTTTGAGTCTAGACCTCATTGGTCAGTCTATACACACTATGTTGAGCCTAGCTTTTCAACCTTCTATTTATTTCTTCTGTCTTCATAAGAGAACTTGTGGTCTCCCAGAACCTGAGATAGGAAGCCAATTCTGATACTGTATTTTCATTCATTCTCCCATTATTGAGAAGCAACATTGAATATTTCCTATCAATTTCTCTACTTGATCTCTATTCCATGCATTCCCTAGGAAGAAATTTTCATCACCAGAAATCTTACCATGTACATTGCTTCAGATTTGATATTTTATACTTCCTTATATACTGAAGTAGTCTCTCTCCTCTGTTTAGGGGGCAGCAGGGTGAAGTAAAAAAAATTCTTCCCAAAATTCACACTAGAATCTGTAACTGGTTTCAAGTCTACAAACCATTATGTCCCATGTCTCTCCTCATCTTTTTTGCTTCTTTTTGTGTGTTATTTTCCCCTATTAGATTGTTAGTTCTTTGAGGACAGGTTTTTATATCTCCTTTGTATCCCCAGCAGTTGGCACAATGCTTGGCGCATATACAATGTCCTTAGTAAATGTTTACTGACTTTTGACTAATAAAAGATAGTTTGGAAATATTAATTTGTAAAACTTATAAACATTTCCTGTGTCATGTTTAAGAAGGAACATGAGTTATTTCTTGTGGAAGAGGGATCTAGCTTTTCCTGCTTGACGCCAGAGAAGAGGCAGACAATAGTACTGCAAGATACGGTTTGGCTTCCTAAAAGGAATAGTTCCTTAATCAACAGAACTGTCCAGAAGTGGAATGGGATACATTCGGGGAATGTGAGTTTCTCAGTTATGCAGGTTTTTGGGTTGAGTTTGTAGGTAGGGACGTAAGGTATAAGGGGAAGACAGTGACTTTTTTTTTTCATCAAAGGACCTAGGTTCCAAGCCTGCCTTTGATGTTTAGGCAAGATACACAAGTTTTAAGAGTTTCAATTTTCTCTCCTGTAAATTGAAGGTATTAGAATAGACATACTCTAAGACTTCTTTAAGGCCTACCTGAAAGAGTAGTCTTTTGACTCAAGAATCAAAGGATCATCAGAAATATATTTATCTTCTCTGAGCCATGATTTTCCCATTTGTAAAATGGGGATAATAGAACTTACACTGCCTAACTTTCAAGAACAATTATTAGGATGAAAGCACTTCATTGAAGCTGAAATGTCATAGAAATGTGATTATCTATCTATCTATCTATCTATCTATATGTGTGTGTATCTATCTATCTATCTATCTATCTATCTATCTATCTATCTATCTTGTCTAATCTATCTAGAACTTTATCTTTTCCCACCCCTAAAGACTTCCTTCTTAGAGCAGAACTGGATATATTGATCTATGAGATTCTGAGATTCTGAAATTCTAGGCAATGACTTGAGTAGTTCCTCACTAAGTACAATCAAACCTTTTTCACAGTTAAGTGTTGCAAATCAGATATTTCCTATCATGGACATGTATAATTAAAAAAATAGAAATTAGTATTTACATAAATCACTTTAAATTTTGTAAAGTATTTTATATATATTATGTTATTTGATCCTCATAGAAGTCCAATGAGATATTATTCCAATTGTACATATGGGAAAACTAAGAAAGATTTAGTGACTTGCCAGAGGTCATGCATATTGTAGGAGTCTAAGATACTCAGGTCTTAGAACTTAAACTCTGTTCTTCCTGACTTCAACTTTAATATCCTATCCATAATACCATTGAGTGGTTTTCATTTTAAACATAAAGGCAAGACTTTACATTCATCCTTGAGTATTTCTTTTTGCTGATTTTGGACCATCTCCCTCACTTATTGATAATGTTTTGAGACTTTAAAAATATTTTCTCCATTACACATAGATATAATTTTAATAACTATTTCTTAACATTTTAAAATCCATTTTCTTCCCTCTCCTTTCACTGAAATGGCAAATAATATAACGCAGGTTATACATGTGCCATAATACAATACACATTTCCATGTCCATCAAGTTTTGAGTCTTGACATCATTATTTTGCTTAATCCTTCTGTCTTTCCAGGACAACTTGTATTATTCCAGAATGTGGATTAGCAAGTCAACTCTAATCTTTTCATTCTCCTATTAATGAAGGATTCAGAAGGTAAATTCAATTTTAAGAAACCAAAGTTGGAGAAAAATAAAGAGTTGTGGAAAGCAGAAACAAAATCATTAAATTTAAAAAATACACATTAAATAAATTCAGTGCAGTAAATTGATATCTGGGCCTGAAATCAGGAAGACCAAAGTTCAGACTGGCTTCAGACACTAGCTATATAATCCTGGACAAGTCACTTCACTTGCTTTCCACATTTTCCTCATCTGTGAAAAGGGAGCAATAATTGTACCTACTTCCCAGTGTTGTGAGGATAAAATGAGATAATATTTGTAAAGCACTTATCACCTTGATGGACACATAGAAGGAGCTTATTAAATACTTATTGTCCTTGCAATGTACAAAAAGTTCAAAGATTATGAGATAACTTCAGCTTTTTTAAAAAATTATTTTTTATCTTAAGTTTCATTGGTGCGATTTGTTTTGTAATTACAAATATTTGTGTATTACTTTTACTTTGTGAGAGATCTCTCATCATTAAGTAAATTTAATAATTCAGTGACCTCATCTGAAATTATATTTAGTGATCTAACATCTATCTGCCTTCTTCTCTATTAAAAATTAACATAAATCTTCTCTCACTCTATTTCTACCCATGCCATTGGGGAAAACGAAAAGCAAAGGAAATTTCTTGTAGCAAGTATGCCTAGTGAAATAAAAAAATTCTCATTGACTTTATACTATGTATATACATATACATATAAACACTATATATAAACACAAGTATTATACATATATGTGTGTAGGTATGTATGTATATGTCTCATTCTTCACCCCACATCAATCATTCCTCTGTCATGGTTAGCATGTTTCATCATGAGTCCTTTGGAATCATGAATGGTCATTGTATTGATCATTGTTCTTGTAGCTTTCAAAGTTGCTTGTTTTTACAATGTTGTTGTCATTGTATAAATTATTCTCTTTCAGTTCTTAAGGCTTCATATTTCAAACCAAATGGTAAAAATCTAGTTGCTAAAACTATTCAAACTTTCCATTCTTTTTCAAACCACCTGATGTTAGAATGTCAAACCTGGAAAGGATGCTTAAATAATGTTGATTAATCTCCTCATGTTAAAGTTGAGAAAGCAGAGATATAGAGAGGGGAAGGGTCTTAGAGTTAGTTTGAACCCAGACCCTCTGAATCAAAATAAAGTGCTCATTATACCTCTGTTTAAGTACTTAATCAATTAGTCAAGAATCACTTAATAAGTGCTCACTAGATAAGGCAAAAGGGAAACAATTTCTTCTCCCAAAGTTTTTAATTTCTAAAAGAGGAAAAAGACACACAGATATATACACACACAGAGCCATTGTGGAGTCACAAAGACGAGGGAACCATATCTTAATATATAATTTTCAGATTGTCTTTTCTCTAGCCTTATTTTTGCACGTATTTGAGGGCTAATACTGAATTATTTTTCCTCTCTATTCCTAGATCCTAGAATGGTGTGGTAGCAGGAATCTTAGAAATATTACTCTAACTGAATGAATAGAAAGCAAGCTTTTTAAGGTCAGGGATGATCGTGTTTTTGTCTTTATTTCTCCAGACTATGACCCAGTTTCTTAATGCATAATAGATTATTGATTGAATGTTTAAGTTAAATTAGTCCCTTGGGGCAAGTCTCTTTTGTGTATGTATGTGTAAATGTGTGAGTATGTGCACATGTGGATGTATACTAAGGGAAGAATGTGTAGCTCTTCTAAGGTGCATTTCTATATGTACAGGTGCATTTGGATATGTGTGGGTGGGAGAATGAATACACATGTACCAAAGAAAGATCCAGGGAATGGAGGACTTTGAATTAAAGCCTCAGTAGCAATCTTTCTTTCTAGACCAAGATAAAAGTGAGATCAAGATCAAAACACTGGTAACTCCAAAGAACCAGCAAAGAAATGCAATGCTTTGTCCATTGGCAAAGTCATAGAGGATACTGCAGGGGAAAGGCATGCGTCAAAAACATAAAAAATCACAAGCAGGGAGTGCTGGGTAGCCCAGGAGGTGTGGTGGACCTGGCAGAAGCTAGAAATGAAGGAAGCCAAAAGAGAATTCAAGGAGCACTTTTAGAGGCTCGCTGATGGCATGAATACAGAAGGTTCTTTAAATAAATCACAGGAAGAGAGCAGGAGAGAGACCCAGTGGGACCACATAATCTGGAGGTGGAAGGGTAAAATTTTGAAAGCAGACACAATCAAAGAATATTTGTTTTCAGTCTTTATTGAAAGTTTTATTGAGAAGATGTTCACCCCAAAACTCTGGAAGAAAGTAAACATATTTTATATGAGTGGTATGGAATAGTGAGTAGGGAATTACTCTTGGAGTAAAGAAGTTGGTGTTGTTGTTTAGGAGTTTTCAGTTGTGTTTAATTCTTTTTTTCCCTTTTCTAATTCATTTTTTTAATTTAAATATATTATTTTTTTAGAAAAATTTTCCATGCTTACATGATTCTTGTTTTTACTTTCCCCTTCGCCACGCCCCCACCCATATCCAACGCACATTTCCACTGGTTTTAACATGTATGATCAATCAATACTTATTTATATATTATTGATAGTTGCATTGGTGTGGTCCTTTTGGGTCTACATCCCCAACCATGTCCGCATCAACCCATATGTTCAAATGGTTGTTTTTCTTCTGTGTTTCCACTTCTGCAGTTCTTCCTCTGAATGTGGGTAGCGTTCTTTACCATAAATCCCTCAGAATTGTCCCGGGTCATTGCTTTGCTGCCTGTACAGAAGTCCATTACATTCGATTTTAGCACAGTTTATCAGTCTCTGTATACAATGTTCTGCTGGCTCTGCTCTTTTCACTCTGCATCAATTCCTGGAGATCTTTCCAATTCACATAGAATTCCTCCAGTTTATTATTCCTTTGAGCACAATAGTATTCCATCACCAGCATATAAGACAATTTGTTCAGCCATTTCCCAATTGAAGGGCATACACTCCTTTTCCAGTTTTTTGCCACCACAAAAAGCATGGCTTTAAAAATTTTGTGTAAGTCTGTTTATCTATGATCTCTTTGGGGTAGAAACCCAGCAATGCTATACCTGGATTGAAGGGCAGGCAGTCTTTTATTGCTCTTCAGGCATAGTTCCAAATTGCCATCCACAATGGTTGGATCAGTTGACAACTCCACCAGCAATGCATTAATGTCCCAATTTTGCCACATTCCCTCCAACATTCATTATTCTCCCTTTCTATCATTTAGCCAATCTGCTAGGTGTGAGGTGGTACCTCAGAGTTGTTTTGATTTGCATTTCTCTAATTATTAGATATTTAGAAAACATTCTCATGTGCTTATTGATATTTTTGATTTCTTTATCTGAAAATTGGCTATTCATGTCCCTTGCCCATTTATCAATTGGGGAATGGCTTGATTTTCTATACAATTGATTTAGCTCCTTGTATATTTGAGTAATTAGACCTCCGTCAGAGTTTTTTTTAATACAGTTTTTTTCCCAGTTTGTTGTTTCCCTTCTGATTTTGGTTGCATTTTTTTGTTTGTACAAAATCTTTTTAATTTAATATAATCAAAATTATTTATTTTACATTTTGTAATTTTTTCTAACTCTTGCTTGCTTTTAAAAATTTCCCTTTCCCATAGATCTGACAAGTATACTATTCTGTGTCGACTTAATTTACTTATAGTTTCCATCATTATATTCAAGTCTTTCACCCATTCTGAATTTATCTTAGTGTAGGGTGTGAGATGTTGATCTAAACCTAATCCCTCCCATATTGTTTTCCAATTTTTCCAGCAGTTTTTGTCAAATAGTGGATTTTTGTCCCAAAAGTTGGGCTCTTTTGGTTTATCATACATTGTCTTGCTGATGTCACTTACCCCAAGTTTATTCCACTGATCCTCCCTTCTGTCTCTTAGCCAGTACCATATTGTTTTGATGACCGCTGCTTTATTGTATAGTTTAGTATCTGGTACTGCTAGGCCACTTCCTTCACCTTTTTTTTTCATTATTTCCCTTGACATTCTTGATCTTTCATTCTTCTAAATGAACTTTGTTATAGTTTTTTTCTAATTCAGTAAAGAAGTTTTTTGGTAGTTTGATAGGTATGGCACTAACTAGGTAAATTAATTTGGGTAGAATGGTCATTTTTATTATGTTTGCTCATCCTACCCATGAGCAGTCAATGTTTTTCCAGTTGTTTAGATCTAGTTTTAATTGTTTGGAAAGTGTTTTGTAGTTGTTTTTGTATAAGTGCTGTGTTTGTTTTGGTAGATAGATTCCCAAGTATTTTATATTGTCAAGGGAGATTTTAAATGGTGTTTCTCTTTCTACCTCTTGCTGTTGTAATGTGTTGGAAATATATAGAAATGCTGATGATTTATGTGCATTTATTTGTATCCTGTAAGTTTGCTAAAGTTGCTGACTTTTTCCACTACCTTTTTAGTTTATTCTCTAGGATTTTTTATGTAGAACATCATATCATCTGCAAAGAGTGATAGCTTAGTTTCCTCATTGCCTATTTTAATACCTTCAATTTCTTTTTCTTCTCTAATTACTACTGCTAGTATTTCTAGTACAATGTTAAATAATAGAGGTGATAGTGGAAATCTTTATTTCATGCCTGATCTTATTGGGAAGGCTTCTAATTTATCCCCATTTTATATGATGCTTATTGATGGTTTTAGATATATACTGTTTATTATTTTTAGGAAAGGTCCTTCTATTCCTATACTTTCTTGTGTTTTCAATAGGAATGGATGTTGTATTTTGTCAAAGTTTTTTTCAGCATCTATTGAGATAATCATGTGGTTTTTGTTGGTTTGCCTGTTGATATGGTCAGTTATGTGGATGGTTTTCCTAATGTTGAACCATCCTTGCATTCCTGGAATAAATCCCACCTGAGCATGATGGATAAACCTCTTTATCACTTGCTGGAGTCTTTTTGCTAGTATTCTATTTAAGATTTTTGCATCTATGTTCATTAAGGAGATTGGTCTGTAGTTTTCTTTCTCTGTTTTTGATCTACCTGGCTTTGGGATCAGTACCATATTTGTATCATAAAAGGACTTTGGTAGAACTCCTTCTTTCCTTTTTATGTCAAATAGTTTGTATAGTATTGGAATTAGTTGTTCTTTGAAGGTTTGATAGAATTCACTTGTGAATCCATCTGGTCCTGGGGATTTTTTCTTAGGGAGTTTTTTGATGGCTTGTTCAATTTGTTTTTCTGATATGGGATTATTTAAGTATTCAATTTCTTCGCTGTTAATCTAGACAATTTATATTTTTATAAATATTCATCCATCTCACCTAGATTGCTCTATTTATTGCCATATAATTGGGCAAAATAGTTTTTAATGATTGCCTTCACTTCCTCTTCATTAGAGGTGAGGTCTCCCTTTTCGTCTTTGATACTGATGACTTGGTTTTCTTATTTCTTTTTTTTTTTAAATTAGATTGAGCAGTACTTTGTCAATTTTGTTTGTTTTTTTTCCAAAGTACCAGTTTCTAGTCTTATTTATTAATTCAATTGTTCTTTTACTTTGAATTTTATTGATTTCTCCTTTAATTTCTATAATATTTAATTTGGTCTTTAGCTGGTGATTTTTAATTTGTTCCCTTTCTAGTTTTTTTAACCCTTACCTCCCATCTTGGAGTCAATACTGTGTATTGGCTCCAAGGCAGAAGAGTGGTAAGAGTAGGCAATGGGTGTTAAGTTACTTGCCCAGAGTCACACAGCTGGGAAGTGTGTGAGGCCAGATTTGAACCTAGGACCTCCAGTCTTTAGGGCTGGCTCTCAATCCACTGAGCTACCCAGCTGTCCCCACTGAGCTACCCAGCTACCCCTCTAGTTTTTTAATTAGCATGCCCAATTCATTGATCTTTGCCCTCTCTAATTTGTTAATACATACACTCAAGGTTATAAATTTCCCTCTGAGTACTGCCTTAGCTGCATTCCACAGAGTTTGGTAGGATGTCTCATCATTGTCATTTTCTTCAATGAAATTATTGATTGTTTCTATGATTTCTTCTTTAACTAACTGGTTTTGGAGAATCATATTATTTTATTTCCAATTAGTTTTTGATTTTCCTGTCCATTTGCCCTTAATAATTATTATTTTTATTGCATTATGATCTTAGAAGGTTACATTTATTATTTCTGCTCTTTTGCATTTGTTTGCAATGTTTCTATGCCCTATTACATGGTCTATCTTTGTGAATGTTCCATGAGCTGCTGAAAAGAAGGTATATTCCTTTTGGTCCCTATTTATTTTTCTCCACATATCAATTAAATCTATTTTTTCTAGGATTTCATTCACCTCTCTTATCTCTTTCTTACTTATTTTTGGGTTTGATTTATCTAGTTCTGAAAGAGGGATATTTAAATCTCCCACTAGTAGGGTTTTACTATCTATTTCCTTCTTGATCTCTGCCAGGTTCTCCTTTAGGAATCTGGATGCTATAGCATTTGGTGCATACATATTGAGTACTGTTATTTCCTTATTATCTATATTGCCATTTATCAGGATGTAATTACCTTTCCTGTCTCTTTTCATCATGTCTCATATCTCTTTTTAGTTTGGCTTTGTCAGAAAACATGATCACCACTACTGCCTTTTTTCTCATTTGAAGCCCAAAAGCTTTTGCTCCATTCCTTGACCTTAAACCTGTGTATGTCCATCTACCTCATATGTGTTTCTTGTATACAACATGTGGTAGGATTTTGGCTTCTATTCCACTCTGCTATTTGCTTCCGTTTTATGGATGAGTTCATCCCATTCACATTCAGAGTTATAATTATCAGTTGTGTATTTCCCAACATTTTTGTATCCTCCCCTAGTCCTACCTCTTCTTAGACCATTTCCTTTTAAACCAGTGGTTTGCTTTAAGCTGGTAACCATTATCCCCTCCCTTGATTTACTTCCCTTTCTACCCCCTCCCTTATTATTCCTCTCTTTATATTTTTTTATGGCCTAATGAATTCCCTCCCTCCTCTCCTCTCTTCCCTTTTTTGACCTCCCCACTTCCCTGCTCCCCTTGCTTAATCCCTTCTGGCTTTCTCAGTAGGGTTAGATAGAATTCTATATACCAATGGATATAGCTACTCTTCCCTCTCAGGGTTAATTCTGCTGAGAGAAAGGTTTAAATATTACCTTTTAATGCTCTCTTCCTCTCTTTCTTATAATAGTATTCATCCCCTCCCCTTCCCATGCAGTCTTTGTGTGGTATAGAATATCCTATTTTTCTTATTCATTCAAGATTCTTTTGGTGCCATCTACTATTCATAGTACCCTACTATTTACAATACCCCCCATCTCATTTTAGACCATTTAGTGCTACAACCTCTCCCTATAAATAATTCTTCTAATTACTATAATAGTGAATACAGTATTTGAAGATTACACCTAACATTTCTCCATATAGAAATACAAATAATTTGATCTTATTAAAGCCCTTAAACAGGCAAATTTAAACATAATTTTTTTTCTTTCCCCTCTGTTTCTTATTTACCTTTTCATGTTTCTCTTGGTTTTTGTGGTTGGATATCAAACTTTCCATTTAGTCATGGTCTTTTCTGTGCAAATACTTGGAAATCTTCTATCTTGTTGGATGCCCATACTTTCACCTGAAAGTATATAGTCAGTTTTGATGGGTAGGTGATCCTTCGTTATAGACCCAGTTCTCTTGCCTTTCTGAATATCATATTCCAAGCCTTGTAGTCTTGTAGAGTGGAGGCTGCAAGATCCTGTGTGATCCTTATTGGTGCTCCTTGATATGTGAATTGTCTCTTTCTGACTTCTCATAAAATTCTTTCTTTTACTTGGAAGCTATTGAATTTGGCTATTATATTCCTGGGGGTTGTCTTTTCAGGGTTTAGTGTAGAGGGTGATCTATGGATCCTTTCAATGTTTATATTGCCCCCTTGTTGTTGAACTTCACACAGTTTTGTTGAATACTTTCTTTTAGTATGGAGTCCAAATTTCTATTAATTTCTGGTTTTTCAGGAAGACCAATGATTCTCAAATTATCTCTTCTAGACTTGTTTTCTTGGTCTGTCAATTTCTCAATGAGATATTTAATGTGTCCTTCTATTTCATCAGTCTTTTGACTTTGCTTTCTTTGTTCTTGCTGTTTTGAGAGATCATTGGCTTGTACTTGCCCAATTCTGGTCTTTAGAGACTGGTTTTCTGTTATAATCTTATGATTTTCCTTTTTGGTTTGTTTTATCCTGTTTTCCATCTGTTTAACTTTGTTTTCCAATTGGGAGTTTCTGTCTTTTAACCTGTTAATTTCCTTTTGAGCTATTTCCCATTTCTCTCGTCAAATCTCTTCCATCTTTCTCACGATCATATATTTGAACTCTTCATAAGCTTGTAACCAATTTTCATTTTTTGGAAAGTTTTGGATATGATTACTTGTTTGTTCTCCTCTGCTGTTTGCTCTTTTGTCTGGATTTTTTCTGTGTAAAAGTTTTCGAGTTATAAAGATTTCTTCTTGATTTTTCTCTTTTGGGTTTCTTGTGACTGGATTACCATTATTATTATTTATTTCTCAGTCAGAAGTCTGGGTGAGGCAGACAGGCTCTCTGCTTATGGAGCTGTGGAGCAGTTTTTTCCTGAGTCACAGTGCCGTGAGCCCTCTCTTCTTTATCCTCACGCCCAGGGTCTGTCTGCACTCTTTAAGCTCCTGAGTTCTCAGGTCTAGTTGTTCTCAGGGTCAAGCCTCCTGGTGGTACCCTTGCTTGCTCCACTGCCTGAAGCTCCTTTAATAGTTCTAGGGTGATGCTTCCATAGCCATGCACCCCTGTGCACTGGGTCCGCACCCAAGGTCCGTGACAGTCCAAACCTGCGTGTATGCCTGTGTCTTTGTTCCCGCCTGAGCTAAATGTCTGTGTTCAAAGTCCAATTCTTTAGCCTCTTGGGGTTTTAAGTCTTTCTTCTCTCAGGAGCAGGCCCTGGTGATTCCAGGTAGCTGCCAAGAACTTAATGAATGCCCCAAACTTGCTCTAATTCTTGTGCACTGGCTTTGGGACTGTAGCTGGTGGGGGGGAAGGGGGTTGCTCAGCTCATGTTTTAGTGAGAGCTATTTCACCCCCTTATAGCGTGGAAATGCCCCGATCCCACATGTCTTCAATGCTACACTCTGTTGTGGGGTCCCTTCGTTTGTCTGGATTTGTTTTTATGTCCTCTTGAGGAGTCATATATGTGTGGGTTAGGAGAGGTTAAGAAGCTGCTTTTTTAATCTGCTACCATCTTAACCTGGAAGCTGTTTTCTGAGTTTAATTCTTCATGTCAGCTTTTCAGATTTTTTTCTTTTTGGCATAGACGCTGGAGTGGTTTGTCATTTCTTTCTCCAGCTCATTTTATAGATATGGAAACTGAGGCAAATAGGATTAAGTGCTTTTACTAGGCTTACATAGTTTAGAAAGTGTCTGAAGCCAGATTTGAACTCAGGAAGATGAGTCTTCCTGACTGCAGACCTACCACTCTATCCACTGCTTGGAGTCAGGAAGACTTGAGTTCAAATCTTGCCTCTGATGCTTTTTGGATATGTAAGATATGTAATAATAGTCCATATTCATATAAATTTTTAAACAGAAGGGAAACAGTTGCTGCCCTTCAAAAAGAAAATCTTGAGGATTACTGAATATTGTGCATCTGTTACTTATTTGATGGTCATAACAACCCTGTGAGGTTGGAGTTATCATCTATGTTATACATATGGGGAAACTAAGACTGAGAGAGGTTAAGGGATTTACCCAGGAAGACATTATTAGAAAGTGTCTAAAATAGAATTGGAATCCAGTACTTCCTAATTTTAAGTCCAACGCTGTATTCACTAAGTCATGAAGCCTGTATATATAAAACTCTGGAAAAGTGACATAACCTCTATTAGTTTCATTTACAATAATCATAGCACTTACCATTTTTTTGGTAAAGTTCAAATAAAATAATGAGTGAAAATTGGCTCTGTAAACTTCAAGGCATTATGTACAATTTAAGTTATAAATAGAAATAACTAGAAGTGAGCAGGTCTGGCCCTGGCATGGTATAATTTAATGAAACTCCCTTCCCTTCTCTTCATCTTTTCTACTTCATCTGTAAAATGTGGATAGGAATAAATGTAAGATCAAAATCTGGAAGTTAGAGGACCTGGCTTCTCTTAGAAATTGATTTTCACTAGGTGTGGTGGCACATGTCTATTATCCAGTTACCAAAAAGATTGAAGCAGCAGGATCTCTTCACTTAAGGAGTTCTGATCATAATCCATTGATTATGCCAGTTAGATGTCCACACCAAGCTTGGCATTAATATAGTGAGCCTCTAGAAATGAAAGGCACTAGGCTACTTAAGCAGAATGAACTGGTTTAGGTCAGAAATGGAAAAAGTCAAAGAGTGAAGACTGATAGTAGAATTAGATCTATGACTGTGACCTTTCAGCCTGTGTGAAAAAAGGATACATAGTCTTAGGGGAAAAAAGAGAAAATATTTTTTGTTTCTGTGATACATTCTCATTCATTCTTTAAGATTACATTATTTAGTCTCCAATTACTTTTTATTCTGTGTTTCCATGGTCTATTGTTATATATTATTTTATTGCATATAATCTGAAAAGGATACATTTAGTATTTCTGATTTTCTGTATTTAACTATGAAGTTTTTGCCTCTTAATATATGGTAAACTTTTATAAAGTTGTCATGTGCTGCTGAGAAAGAGGTATTTTCCTTTCTATTTATATCTATCATATCTATATGATCAAAGATTTTATTTATATCATTGATTTCTTTCTTATATTTTGTTAGATTTAACCTATTCTGAGAGGGAAAGGTTAAAAATTTCTACTGTCACAGTTTTGCTATTTCTTTTTTTAAATTTTTTAGAATATTTTTCCATGGTTACATGATTCATGTTCTTTCCCTCCCCCCAAGCCACGTTCCCTTCTCTCCCCAACCCTTCTGTGTTTCTACTCCCACAGTTCTTCTTCTGATTGTGGATTTGCTATCTATTTCCACTTATAACTCCTTTACTTAAAAAAAATCTGATGCTATAACATTTGGTAAATATAGGTTTAGTATCAACAATGATTCATTATCTATGGTACCTTTTAATATAGTGCAGTTTACCTGTTTATCTCTTTTAATTAGATCTATTTTTGTTTTAACTTTGAGATAATTTGATATAACAAAATAAAACAAAGATTTAAAAAAATAAGTCAAAAGGAAGGAGAAGACTGGAAAAGAAAGGAGAGTAAAGGAAAAGAAATAAGAAAATCATTTCCTAGATTTACTGCAGTTTTCATATCTTTTGTTATCCAAAATGACCACATTGGTTACTATTAAGTCCTTAAAAACCTTCACTGAAACATTTTTGGGTCATTACAGACTTAACCTTCTTAATTTCTTAATTAATATCAGTCCTGCTAATATGGAACTATGCTTTTCATTACTGCACATGTATAATATATATCAAATTGCTTGTCTGCTCAATGAGGGCGAGGGTAGAGGTCATCTGTAGGTATACAGTCATATGAAATCAAGATGGATGTGCTTTATGGCCATGTCTCCAACCATAAGATAAATCCATTCAGTGTATAATTTACACCCATTTTCTCTTAGTTGACCCATGTCATCCTACTATCTCTCAAATTTTTTCTGGTTCCATATTGCTTACAAGAAAATGTCTAGCATTAAAACTGACATCAAAACTGTAAATAATTCTTCTTAAAATAATAACTCATACATATATATTACTTTGTAGCTTCCAACATTTCTATCCTCGTCTTAATATTACAATATGGTGCCTACTATGTGCCAGGAATTGTGCTATGCCCTTTACAACATTTTCTCATTTTATCCTTACAGCAATACTGAGAGATAAGTGGTTTATATCAAGCTCTGTTAGGCACTGGGAATATAAAGCCAAAAAAGTAACAATTCTTGTTCTCAAGGAACAACTAAGCACCTATTTCATGAAAGGCTATGCAACTAGGTTCTCGGGAAACAGAGCTAAAAAGAAAAACTGGTTAAAAGAGCATTAGCTAACATTCTGCTAGAGACATTTAGACAGAATTTGTAAGATCATTTGTTAAGAATATGGTTTAGGGAATTCCCACATTGAGTTAGAGGTTGGACTAAACATTCTGAGACCCCTACCAATTCTAAAGTTTTATTATTCTGTAAATTTTGCAGTTACACTAGTAGATACCCAAAGACAGCTACAAGGCACAGTGCTGGGTTACAGTCAGGAAGACACATCTTCATAAGTTCAAATCTGGTCTCAGACGCTTACTAGTTGTGTGACCCTGGGCAAGTCATTTAATCCTGTTTGTCTCAGCTCCTCATCTGTAAATTGAGCTGGGGAAGGAAATGGCAAATCACTCCAGTATTTTTGCCTAAAAAACCCCACATAGGGTCATAAAGATTTGGTCATGACCAAAAAAAACTCAACAATAACCATAACAAAGTGGATACATAGCTTCCCTTGTAAAGACATTTATGCCCCTTTAACTTCCTCATAGCTACTAGTAAAAATATATATTTCCAAAGCAATGTCACCTGAAGGGATAAAAAGAGGAAATGGATTTATGATGGAGTGTTAGCGATTGAAAGTAGATTTAAGGACGGATTTCCTGAGTGTGAGAGTTGTTAAACACTGAAATGGATTTCCTTGGGAGCTTGTGACATCTTTGTCCCCAGAAGTCTTTAAAGATGAGTTATGATGAGCTGTCTGGGTAGATTATTTGTGACAGTAGGTTGGATTAGATTGCTTTTCAACATCCTTTCTGGACTAAATGATTTTTTATGAGAGGCCCTATGGCAGAGTTGGCAGAGAATTTTACTAAAAATCCAGAAACTTGAGTTCAAATTCTAACTTGGTTAATTTTGACCTTTGACTATAATTATAAGTTGACATTTCTGTTTACAAAAAAGCACTCATCATAAAATCCCTATGAGACAGGCGGTAAAATAACTTGACTTAATGGATGAGGAAACTGAGGAAGATTACTTTGAGTCTCTGGAACTATTTTCTCATGCCCTCAAATTAAGAATTAGGATTAGATTAGTTTAAGGTCCTTTTCAATCACCTTATCTCTGTGTAGGGCTCTAACAATCTGTAATGGAATTTCATGTTCATTTTTTTCTATTAAAAAATCCTTACCTTCCATCATAGAATCAATATTGTGTACTGGTTCCAAGGCAGAAGAGTGGGAAGGACTAGACAGTGGGGGTTAAGTGACTTGTCTAGGGTTACACAGCTAGAAAGTGTCTGAGGTCAAATTTGAACCGAGTACCTTTTGTCCCCAGGCTGGCTCTCTATCCATTGAGCCACCTAACTGCCCCATGATTGATCTTTTTATGATAACTTTCTTAAGTGAAAGAATTCTAATTACTTCCTACTCCAAATAGAATATTTTTGTTTTTAATTTAAAACCTTTTTTTTCTGATTTTAAATTGTGAAGGAACTGTCTTAGTGGAACAAAATTAAGGTTTCTATTTATTGTTCCTTTATTGATTGTTGCAAAGGGAAGGCTGAAAGAGGAGGCAAAGAAAGTCACTAGAAGAAAATGAAAGGCTTTTTTCTCTGGGCTCTGTGCATTAAGGAACCATCCTAGCCAGATAAAAATCCAATGGAATTTCCTTTCACACAGATACAGATTTTCTATAATTGTACTCTCTACTTTATGAATCTACATTAATCCTTACTTTTGTATAGACTTTCATACAAATGTAGGTAATTGTAGTCATATAGTTCAGTAGATGTGTGATGTTGAGCATATTATTTCACTTTTCTGATCCTTTGGTTCCATGTTAGGAAAATAAAAATATGGCATTATTCAGTTCATAGAGGTGTAAGGAAGGCACTTTGGAAATCTTAAGGCACTACAAGAGAAGCTTATTATTTAAAGGGAAAGCTTTCCTTCAGCTATAAACCCCCAAAGCAAAGGAACAAAAAGACCCCATATCAATTTTATAGCAAAGAATGCTTCCTTACTTCCCTTTTCCCCGTCTTCTCTTCCTTCTTCCTTTCTTCCCTTCCTCTCATAAATGGATACCGAGCATTTACTAACTGCAAAATACTATTTAATTATGTCAATATTTTAAATTATGCTTTCATTGTTATAAGTGTTTAATTTAACATATTATCCTCCAGTTTCAATAGTCAAAGAATTCATCCTTTGTGATGATAATCTCCAAATTAGAAGGATGTAAGGAATGTTTACAATATGTAGCTAATAAAGCTGTAAAATCTCCTAGATTTTGTGTCCACCTGGTAGAACCTTCAGGAATCCATGATCACATCTGCACAATGAGCTGACATCCAAAGAAAATTTTGCCAGAGCTTAGTCCAGTAAGAAAATATGGGAATAATTGTGAGGATGTATTGTTTCACATGGCCTGTAAATGGGAAGAAAAGTTCATTTCTATTTCAGTACTGTCTGTGTGTGTGTGTGTGTGTGTGTGTGTGTGTGTGTGTGTGTGTGTGTGTATGTGTGTGTGTGTGTGTGTGTTAGGGGGAGGGGAAGAAACTATGTATGTGGTCCCTGAAAACAATGTTCCTTTGGATGGAGAGCCCGATGGAGAGTGTGGCTTGTCTAAAATCTCTTGTCATGATGCATTGGAACAAAAACAGTAGGATTCCCAAATAGAAGTACATCACTGCCTAACTAGTGGAACCAATCCATTAGATTTCCTGGGCAATTTATTTATAGCCCGGGTCCTCTCATTTCTGAAACTCCTTTTAGTAACAATAGTGTTACTAATAGGATTAACTCTGGATGAACTCAGTGTTTCACAAGGAATTGTACCCTCTGCATTCATAGATAATGACTTCTGTGTATGTGTCTTAAAAATTAAAATAAGAAGATATGCATCAACTCCTGTGATTTGGGCAGACACAATTCTCCTTCAACTATGCAAGAGTCAATCCTTTCATATATCCTGTGTCATTTCCTGAAATAGGAATTTCAACACCAAAAATAGAAAGGCTGTAAAATTTGAACCTCTCTGATGTTATAGACAAATGAGTATTAAATGCAAAAGTTAAGTGGGAACACTAAAGTTTTTCCTTCTACATCTCCCTATTTTCAATGATCATCCCTCTGGTTACTTCATTTTGTTATTTTTTTAATATTATTTGCTTAGTTTTTGAAAACAGGGGATGGATTTCCTGCCTTTGTTAATTTCTCCTGTTGATGTCCATCCAATTAGTACTTATTGAGACTTATGAGCAACAAGCAAGGGACTGAGACTCAAAACCAGGAAGATTTGGATTCAAATTCTGTCTCTTACATATATTAACTTTGGGATTTAGAGGCAAGACACTTAACCTCTTAATATCCTAGGTCAGAAGTGTCAAATTCCAATAGAAATGGGAACTTCTAAACTGTGCATAAGGGTCCCTGAGGACCACATATTGACTTAGAAAAGTATGTATTAACATTATCTATGTTCTACTTTATTTTTATTTCCCTACTGACCCTATGCTTTAATGTTTAATCTTCAGAAATTTCTGTGGTTAAAAATTTCATTACCTTGTGTCCAACCCAGTGATGTCACTTCACTTGATTAGTCTTTGAATAATAGGATTGACTAGTTGAGTGATGGGCAACCTTTTGAGCTTGGTGTGTCAAAATTCACCAAAAAACTGAACATAATGTGGGTAGTGTGTCACTTTGAGAAAAAATCATAATTTCATGATATTTATAGTTTAAATAACAAAAATGTATAATTATAATATATAGCTGTATTTAATAAACCAAAATAGGTAAATTAATATAGGTAGAATTGTCATCTATAGTGCACAGAGTGTCTACACTACACTACAGCAAATGTTTCATCCTTGGCATTTGGCCCCATATGCTTGTCATTGCTAATACGTGTGTCATAGGTTTGCCATCACCAGACTAATTTGTCATTGGGCCTGGATTTAAGGCTTATGGTTTGGCAAGACCGACCACGGCTTCTCTTCTTTCAATAATACATCGAAGAACTTTTTATAGTTATCCCTATGAAATTCATTTTAATAAATTTAACCCTCGATGATGGCTAGTCTATAGGTTTTTGAATTTTCTCTATTCTAAGTTAAAGCTTTGAAAGATATACCATATGCTTGGTTTATGGTCTATTTTTTTTTAAACCCTTGTACTTCGGTATATTGTCTCATAGGTGGAAGAGTGGTAAGGGTGGGCAATGGGGGTCAAGCAACTTGCCCAGAGTCACACAGCTGGGAAGTGGCTGAGGCTGGGTTTGAACCTAGGACCTCCTGTCTCTAGGCCTGACTCTCACTCCACTGAGCTACCCAGCTGCCCCCATGGTCTATTTTTTAACCCTCATCCTTTACCTCCTTATGGTAAGATGGTTTCTAGTATATTTCCATTAAAATATTGCCTCTATTTTCCTTTTCCACTTATTTTATCCCAAATGCTGCTTGTTGGAAGTCATTTTCACCCCTTTGTGGAGTTCTGAAAGAAATTTCTCTTATGAATAATGGTATAATCTTGTTTTTGTAGTTGTTGGTCTCCTGGCAGAGTTGTAAATCTGCATCCAGTCTATCCTTGTCTTCTAGAACACTGATGGGAAGATGGATAGTCTTGAGGACTTCCAAAGATGTCAAAATTCTATTCAAGTTTAGGCATGAAAAGAGGGAAGAGGAGAAAGAATCCAAAGCTAAAGCTCAAGGCACTCTATTCCTCCTCCCATCCCTTCTCCCCAGTGCCAAGAGAATCTTTCTGAGAAGGAGCTCTCTCCTTCTCTGCCATTTGAATTTGGACTCAAAATCCCTCTTGGCTAGAACTGTCTTCATAATTTATATATGTCACCTTGAGAATGTCCAAGTTTCCTCAGCCAATTCAAACTGTCCAGTTCATCCAATGTTTGAAGAGATATATCTAATTTAATTAAGACTTTTTTTCAATTGGTTCCTATCCTTATAATTGACTTGATTCAGCTGAGAAACATGCCAACCTGAGAGGGTAGTATGAAAAATCCAGAACTTTCAGAAAAAGAAGAAAAATGCTAGAAAGAAAGAATTCAAGGAGGAAGAAAGAATTAACTCAAGAAACTAAAATTAGGATTGCACGAGATTTTGCAGTCATGAACTAAATGAACAGAGGAAAAAAATGAGATATTTCCAATGGCAAAACATAAAGGTGCACAACCAAGAATATGCTACAAAGGAACAATTAAATCTTCAATGCAATAGAGATCTTTCAAACATTCTTAATGAAAAAAACTTGTTTGATGTATAAATATGGGAGTCAAGAGGAATTTTCAATGTAAACATAAGAGAATTATTGGAAAAGACTATAAAAATGAAGCATTTTTATTATTGGAGGGGGAATATTAAAAAGGTTCTTTTAGAATTCTAATGTCACTGGGAATAATAGAGGTAGTTAACTGAAACAGAAGACATTTAATTAGTTTTTAAAAATTTCCAGACTTAATGTTGGTACAATTTTTAATAATAACTTTTTTATATATTTTAATGCACATTCCATCCTTCCCTTTCACCTCTTCTTCCTCCCCAAGATGACAGATAATATGATATAGGTTGTACATGTACTATCATACAAAACATATTTCCATGTTTGTCATGTTTTGAAAGACATATTACTTACACTAGAGAAAAATTCACGGAGCAAATAAAGAATGGTATGCTTCAGTCTTCCTTAAGACTCTATCAGTTTCTTCCATGAAAGTGGATTTTCATCATGAGTTCCTTAGAGTTGTCCTGGATCTTTGCATTGTTAATAATAGTTAAGTCATTCACAGTTGATCATTGTACATTATTGCCATTATTGTGTACAACATTCTCCTGCTTCTGCTTACTATACTTTGAATAACTTCATATAAGTCTTTCCAGTCTTTTCTTGTGAACACCTATAATTAGTTTTGCTATATTTTCAAAATATTGTAAGAAAAAGGAAAAGGGAAACAATGACATTTGGGGATGAAAAGTAGAAGAATCTGTTAACATGTATAATCATGTTGTAGAAGTAAAACAATAGCTATGTCTCAATTAATACAAATTGTCCAGTGAAGCCTTTGCATTATCCAAATCCACTCTATTTGAAGTTCTGATTTAATGTAAAATCAGGTATTCCAGATCAAAGTAAATCTTTAATGAAAAAATAAAACTTTATCTGTTTAGTAATATAATAAGTGCAAAGGATAAAATGTATTTCTGGTTAATTTATTAGAAAGTAATAGCATAGTAATAGCAAAATTAAAAATGAAAATTATTCAATATTATACCTAAAAATAAGCCCATGCTGATTATATGATGGAAATGTTATTCAGGGACAAGTAAGCCATAAATAGTGGATATTCTAAGTATAGAGAGAAGATACTGATGGGGGAGTTAAAAGGTCAAATGAAAGAAAGGGTAAAAACTTAAAAAAAAAGAGGAAAAGTGTCTAAAGAGAAGGAAATAAAGAATTGAGTGTCTTAAATATGAATGTGAAGAACTTATCCTAATAAAGGAATAGGTTCAGGCTTTAGAAAGCAAAGTCTAACAATATGTTGTTCACAAGAAAATCATTTGAAATGTAACTGTTCATATTGAGTTAAAATAAGGCATTGGGGTAAAATCTATTATGCCTCAGCTGAATACAAAAGAATAGGAATATTTATACAAGGAAACAGCAAAATAGATTTAGAAAGACAGAGATTGTATTTTACTGAAAGGTAACAATAAATTTATCTGAATACTTATTATATATGCGTCAAATAGCAAAGCTACTAAGTACTTTAAGGGAAAAAAACTAAATTATACAGATGGAAAAATCTAAACAAAAATATACAAGAAAGAATTTTAAAAACCTGAATAGAACTATAGAAAAATTAGAATTATAGAAAAATTAGTATGATAGAATTCAGCCAATTACTTAATTGAAATAGAAATGAGTAAGAATATCTTTGGCTGTTCATGGCACCTATGAAAACTGATCATGTCTTAGGAGATAAAAACCTCACAAACAAATACAGAAAAATAGAAACATTATGCACATTCTTTTCTGACTATAAAACAATAAAAATGATATTAAAATGCTACTAGAATCTGTTAAAAATTAATGGAGACTAAGCAACTCAATGCTAAAGAATAGGAAATTCAAAGAACAAATTATAGAAACAATAGACAATTTGATTAAGGTAATACCAATAATGAGATAACATACCAAATGTTTTAAGATGCAAAGTACTTCTTTAGGAAAAAATGTATATCTCTTAAAACTTGCATTAATAACTACAACAAAAAAGAGAACAAGTTAATGAATTGGGAATGTAGATAAAATAAAAGAAATACTCAACAAATTTAAAAGGCCCAAAGGAAAAAAAAATAGAAATCCCCCAAATCAAAGAAATGAACAAAATTGGAAAGAAAGCTGAATTAAGTAAAACTATGAGCTATTAAAAATAAATACATAAACCATAAATAAATTTTATTGAAAAGGAGAAAGAGAAGAACACAATTACTTGTATCATAAAAGAAAAATAATTCCCAATGGAGAAAAGAGAATATTAGAAATTATGTTGTCTAACTACATGCTAAAAAACAACCCAAAATGAAATAAATTAATATTTACAAAACTATAAAACACCCAAGTTAACAAAATAAAAAAGAAAAAAAATTAAATAATCTAATTTCAAAGGAAGAAAATGAACAACCCATAAATGTACTTCCACAGGAATAATAATAATACCAAAAAATTCCATTGCTATATGGATTGAATTCTATCAAACATTTAAATTACAATTAATTCTAATATAATATAAACTATACTAAAAGAATGAATCCTGCCAAATTCTTCCTATGACACAAATGTGATTTTTGGTACCTAAACTAGAGAGAGCCAAAAGTGTTAAATAAAACTAGAAAACAAAAATAAGCAAACCTTTCTTTAAAATGATAAATAGTATGTATCTAAACCAAAGAGCTACCATTATAGGTAATGGAAGAAACCTGTATCCTTTGTAATTAAATTGTGGGTGAAATTAGAATGTTCATTATCACTACTCCTATTTGACAAAGCAGAAAAAATGATGGCTATAGCTAAGCTAATGCAAGGAAAATCAAATTGAAGGATTAATGAAAGTTAAAGAAGAAATAAAATGATCGCTTTTGCAGATAATGACAATGTACTTAGAAACTTATCTAAAATTTTAATTGAAGCAATAATTTCTCCAAAGTTACAAGCTATAAAATCCACAAAACACTAGTATTTCTATACCAATAAGACAGAAGAGGAAGAAATAGGAGAAATACCATTTAAAATAACTACAGAATGTATAAAATGTATGGGAATCTATCTTTCATTGTGATGAAATCACTGTTTACAAAAATTAAGTGTGCCTTAAATAATTAAAAAATATTAATTGCTCAAGGATAGGCTGAACTAACAAAATCAAAATGACAATAATAACTACCTTACTTTACTTTCTTTCTCAATATCATACCAATCAAACTGCCAAAGAGTTACTTTATAGACCTGGAAAATATAGTAATACATTTCATATAGAAGCAAAAAAAAGTCAAGGATCTCAAGTGAAATAATGAAAAGAAATGAGAGTGATAGGGACCAAGTAGTGGCAGATTTTAAACTCAACAACATTATAGTTAGTCAACAATTTGTTATTAGTTACAAAATAGAGATTGATCAGTAGATCAGATTATTTGCAACATGATGGAGCAAATGCATCCAGTACTATGGTATTCAATAAATGCAATGAATGACTCTAGTTATTAAGATAAAAGATTCATTAACAAGATCTTCTTGTGAAAACTGGACAAAAGAATGAAAAAAATAGATTTAGACCAATACCTCTCATTTTATACAATGAAAAACTCCAAATACATATATGACATTTGTAAAAGGTCATATTAGAAACATATTAGAGAAACATGGAAAAAATTTTTATCAGATCTATGGATAGTAGAAAAGTTAATCCCAAATAAGGGATGGAGAGAATCACAGAAGATAAAATGGAAATTTTTGATTGCATAAAATTGAAAAATGTTTTAAAAACACAAATCTTATAAAGCTAAAACTAAAAAGGAAACACTCAAGGGGGAAAATCTTTGCAATGAAATTTTCTCATTTCCAAAGTAACAATACCTCAAAGAAGAAGAAGAATTGAAGTATAATACAAAAATTTCTATGATTCTCCTGAGCACAACTACTTGGTGAATAAAACATTAAGTTATAGTCTTCTCTGAATCTTGCTACATGGTCCAGCAATCCATGTTTCTAATTGGTGTTCCCAAAGTGTCAGACTTCCTTTAGTATTCTTTGAATATATGGAAATGGATGAGTTTTTTGAGGGATAGAATAGAGAGAAAAGAATAATAGACTCAAGACTGAATATTGAGAAAGTCATAAATAAACAGAAAGAGGAGTCAACGAAGTAAACAAAGCTTACATCTAAATCCTAAGATAGTCTTATAACTAAAATAATGTGAAATAAAGTTTAAAAGGGACCAATTATCTCCCTCAGTGTTTCAGTGCAACATCATTCCTAGTCTATATTTTCCAGGGCATATCTTAGCCTTGTTCTAAATGAATCAAGTAATATGGTTCCCAATATGACCCCATTAGGCCTTCCTAGAGTCCCACTGTTCACAGAAAAAACTGTTTTAATATTCCTTGTAGAGAATAGTCAATTGGTAGAAACACTTATTCTTCCATTCTTCTGAAACTCTCTTTTTTGTACATTTTAATTTCCTTAATTCTATTTTTCAAATAATAAGCATTTGTTTTCTCTTCCTCCCTTGAAAGAAAAAGAAAAAATAAACTTGTAAAATATTGTGTATGTAGTAAAGAAAAACAAATTCCCATAATGTCCCTGTCCAAAAATGTATGTCTCATTCTACATCTTGAATCCATTACCTCTCTATATTTCATCATTGGCCCTCTCAAATTCCCATTGGTCATTTCACCAATCAGAGTTTTTAATTCTTACAAAAAAAGTTGTTTATCTTTACAAAGTTGTTGTTTTTGTATAAATTGTATACATTTATTCTACTAGTTCTGTTCACTTCATTACATGTTAATTTATGTAAGTCTTGCCTGGTTTCTCTGAAATAACTTCTTTCATAATTCTTATAGTATAATAATGGTATTCCATTACATTCATATAACTATCCTTCCTCAATTGATGGGCAGCCCTTCCAGTTCTAGTTCTTTACCACTACAGAAAAATCTACTGTAAATATTTTAGTACATATATCTATATATATCTATATATCTATATCTATATCTATATCTATATCTATATATAGTTTCTTTTCTT
The DNA here is from genome assembly GCF_016433145.1 of Gracilinanus agilis. NCBI lineage: Eukaryota > Metazoa > Chordata > Mammalia > Didelphimorphia > Didelphidae > Gracilinanus > Gracilinanus agilis. The sequence continues at coordinate 675,849,123 of NC_058130.1, forward strand.
TTATGCTGATTTCTTTGGTATATTGCCCTAGGTTATCACTAGTGACATCATTACAAGGATAAAGATCTTCACAATTTAATAACTTTTGGAGCATAGTTACAAATTGCTTTCCAGAATGACTGTAACAATTCATAACTTCCACAAATAGTACACGAATGATCTGCTCACTTAAAAAACCTGCCCTTCATCTTTCTTCTAAGTATTCCTTAGTGACAATGGTTTCCAAAAAATGGGGGGAAAGAACATTCTTTTAAAAAAGACATGAGTATCTTTTGCTTTTATATTACTTTATTGACTCCATCCTTCTACCTCCACTATGAAACAAACAACTTCTATAAAAATCATTTCAATAAAGCCATCTAACATATTTAGCAAGTCTGAAAATGAATACATTATACATACCTAGTCTCCCACCTATGTGAAGAGAGAGATATATATTTCCTCATTTCTTATATAGGGCCAAATATCTTTAATAAGCCCTAAATTCACTAAATTTCTGCAAAAAGGGAATGAATATGTTTTATATGAAGTAGATATTACATGCAGTCTTTAGTTCCTTACATTTTTGGAATTGTAGTGAACATGATTACAAGATCATAGATTTATAGTTAGAAGGGACCCTTGAAGTAATCAAGTACTATATTCTTTTTTCACCAATAAGGAAACTGAGGTCCCAAAACTTGAATAATTTAACTTGTATCAAAAGTGGAATTTGAACTTGAGTCTTTCTGACTTCAAGTCCTTTACCCCTCATTGCTGGAGACAGTTTTTATGATGGGAGTTGCACCTTTTAATAAAATTGTAGCTCCAGACTAAACACAAGAAATTAGAGCCACACTGCAAAGATCTGTGATTTCCTAGTGTATTGTAAAATGGAACTCCTCCCTTCCTTAGTTAGCCATATTCATGAGTAATAATGCATGGCCTATAATTCCATTACTTGATGGTCAAACTCCTAGTGATGAGCCTCCCCACACTCAAAAAGGCTGGTCCTTCAACAATTGATCCAACCTTGGCTGTTATTCAAAGACTTTTCAGCTTGGTAGGACCTGCTAAAACTTGTGCTCTACTGTTATAGTCTTTGAGAAACCAGGGATGCCTTCCAGCCACAATGAGGCATCAGGGAAGGACTTTTGCTGAGGATAAAGCAGAGATTTAAAAAACAGCTTTTGATTTCACTACTCTCCTGGTGACAAGTAAGAAAGAACTTTCCTCAAACCTTTGGCTTACCATTGGAGCTAAATACTATACAATTTTAGATTCTGAATCATCCAGAAAATCATGATGAGAGGAGCAAATTCATGGGAATTTGGAAAGGCAGTATAGTGTAGGAGAGGAAGCAGGACCATAGGATTGTATATTGAGGGCTGGAAGGAATCTCAAAAGCTGCTTAGTCCAATACTCTTTTTTATAGATAAGGAAAGTCCTAGAGAACTTAAGGAAGTTGCCAAAAGGCACATGGTAATAAGAGGTGGAAGTGGAATTTAAATCCAGGTCATCTTAATACAAATCTAAGAGTTTCCAGCTTCTATTTTGACTTCTGCTCTTACTCTTCCACTCCCAGCCCATCACAATACTTCTTAAACATCTCCATGCTCTGAAGGTACTCTTCCTTCCCATGCTCCCTATCCCCACATCTCACTTCCAACTCTGGCTTTAAAAACAATAATCATATCCACACTAACTTTCCTTGAAAGAGCATGTCAATCATTGTCCAAAGAAACTAATGATCATTCTTTCTGACTTCTCTAATGCAAAACATTTCATCCTGCAAAACAAAACAGTTCTCAATAGAATTTAAGTGGCTTACTTGATTGTATTTGCATCTCCAGCATCTAGCATATACTATGCAGTTGATAATTTTTTTTTCATTCATTTCATTCCTTCATGGGTAACTTGCTAAGTCATTTAAGATCTGGGGGCTTCAGTTCCTACTTCTGTAAAAGGAGGAGTTTTAATTGTAGATTTAGAGTTAGAAGGGATTTTAGAGAATGAAAACTTTGCTATTTCATTGCTTTACTGTTTTACAGTAAACTGAATTTTGCCTCAGTCACAAAGACTAGGAGTTAACTAGAGATAGATATACAGGTAAAGTTAGACTATATATTTTCCTGTAAAGAATCGAAAGCAAATGGATCAAATCAAATGCTTTTATGCTTATCATTTAAAGCCCATCCCGTTCTGGGTCCAGCCTTCTTTTCCAGACTCATTGCATATTACTTTCCTTTCTTCCTTCTATGTTCCAAAGAAAATGATGTTTGATGTTCCTCGAGTATGACATTTAATTTCCTATTTTGATGTCTTTGCCCAAGTGGTCCCTCATACCTGTTTCCCATGATAGCTTCCATTTTATAGGCTTCCCAACATAAAGGAACAAAGTAACCAATTAGTCCAACACTTATGCAAAAGGAATACTAACAAAAAATACCCATTCAGCTCATTCAATACCAGCTTGATGACTTCTAAGGAGAAGGAACCCATTCTTTTTTTTTCTTAAATTAAAGTCTTACCTTCCATCTTAGAATCAATACTGTGTGTTGGTTCCAAGGTAGTGGTAAGGGCTAGCCAATGGGGGTTAAGTGACTTGCCCAGGGTCACATAGCTAGGAAGTGTCTGAGGCCAGATTTGAACCCATTAACTTTCTTTTTTTCCCTTTCCTTTCCTTTTCTTTTTTAGAAAATGTTTCCACGGTTACATGATTCATGTTCTTTCTCTCCTGCCCAAATCCCCTCCTACTCCCTGTAGCCTGATGTACATTTCTACTGGTGAACCCATTAACTTTAAAGACAGCCTATAATCACTTTTGGACACCTTTAATGGTTCAAATGCCATTTTCTAAATGATAAAAAAAACAAACATATATTGTCTGAAGAGACTTGTGGATCTATTTACTTGTGGATCTAACTTCCATTTAAACAGGAATATATAGCAGAAGCAAGGATAGGTAATGGAAAATGAATAGAAGGACATAGTAGGGTCATTTAAAAGTTATATTGTATGTTAAAGGTCAGAGTGAGCTGAGACTAGCAAGAAATGACAAAATTTGGTGGTTGTGTACATACATTTTCATGATATATTGGGGAAAGACAATGATTAAAGAAAAATATGATTGCTGTTGAAATGGATGTAATAGTGATAACTGGTAACAGAGATCAAGGAGGATTGATCAACTGTCATTTTACTTCTATTTTTCTCTGGCAAGATTAGTTCATGCATTGAAAATGATAGAGGATAATGGATATCTGGAAATCAATGTTCAAAAGGTAAGTAAGAAGATGGAAGATAGCTTGTATTCAAATCACTTATCCCAGATGAATTACATCCTCTGTCATGGAAATATATAACAAATGTGGCTGTTGCATTACTAGTAGTGATATTTGAAAGATCATAAAGGAGCAGCTAGGTGACTCAGGACATAGAGAGCCAGACCTTGAAACAGAAGGTCCTGGTTTCAAATCTAGATTCAGATACATCCTAGCTGTGTGATTTAGGGCAAGTCATTAACATCTATTGCTTAGCCCTTATCATTCTTCTACCTTTAAATCAATATTTAGTACTGATTCTGAGATATAAAGTAAGGATTTAATGAAAGAAAGAAAGATCATGGAGAATTGGAGTAGCACTTGAAAGCTTTAGAAGGGGAAAAAGTATCCCCCCTCCATTTTTTAAAGGAAGAGACTATAAATTATAGATCATTGAACTTTAAGTGGATTTCTTAAGAAAATTCTAGAAGGGATAATTAATGATATGATTAGCAAACAACTAAAGTTAAAAATGATTACAAAGAACCACTAAGCTGGTAGGTAAGGAAAATGATGATACCTCAATGAACTAAGGCATGAAGAAAATGGAGCATCCCTAAGTAACCTATAATTCCATAATCCAGGTTTTGTAGTGTTAAAAGAATGTGGGTATGGAGATGTATGTATGTATATACACATATGTATATACATACACATATGTTTAACAACTGCAGTTGGTGGGAGGAACACCTATTCCTTTCACCCTGGCTGCTGCTGTAAATTATCCCTTTTCTCCCTGACAGGTTTGGTTGATTCACCTGTCAGCGACTCTTTCTAACAGCTGCCCAAGTGAGGACTTCTTGAGAGGTTAGGTGGACGGTTAACCTCTCTAGGCCCAACCTGGGGTTGGATTGATTGGTAATGGGCTATTGATTAACTTTGGATAATGATTAGGATCTGACTGTGTATTTGATCTCCCTTCCTAAGGGTTGTGATAAAATGACCACTCTGGAAGATACTTGTTATTAAACACTGTTTATCTATTGATAGAGAAAGGATAACAAGGTATAGGATTGGGGATTGGAAACCCTATTGCTCTAATGACTATTAAACTAATTGATAATCAGGACTGGAGGCTGCTAGGTCTTCACCCCCTCTCTATCTCTGACTGGACCTGGCCACAGCCAAGCCAGAGAATAGGGAAGGCTATTGCTAAAGATAGATATTGATGGTCTTTGTATTCTCTCTGCTCTCCCACCAAATAGTATTGATGGTGCACTAGCTCTCACAGTCTAGCGAGGAAATAGGTTCGGGCTTTTCCTATCCTCTTCTTTTTCAACCACCCTTTAATCACCCTGAAACCACCCTTCAGACACCCTTCAGTCACCCTCTGCCCAGTTTTATCCACAGAGGTTTTCTCAAGTCTCAACTCAGAGATCTGAGATCTCCAGTTATCAATCTCTCAGTCCAGAGACTTCCTACCTGTAGCTGTAAGGGGGTAAATATATAGGGTGGGGCTAACCAACGTTTGCCACTGGCTCATAGCACCTGGGAACATTCTGAATCTCTCAACTGCCATTCCTGTCAGTCAAAGTGGCATCCATCTCATCCCAGATTAATGATTATAACAGTAGTCATCAAATCCCTAAGGATGATCTGCAGGAGTGACATTTTATATCTCAGCATATTGGAATTGGAGCCAATGGGTTGGCTAGATTCAAATAATAGTTAATAATTCAATGCCACATTGGTCAAAGGTCTTCAGTGAATTATCTTTCCTCCTTTCTCCACCTCCTCCAGGAATATATGATTGGTCATATGCTCTTTCATATCTTTACCAATGACTTAGATGAAGGAAGAGATGACATGTTCATCAAATTTTCAGATGGCATGAAAGGGAGAAGTATAGCTAATATACTATAAGAGTAAGGAATTAAAAAAGATCTTGGCAGATTAGGACATTGTGCCGAATGTGATCAGATTAAATTCGATAGGGACAAATATTTTATTCAGTTTCAACAAATAATCTTTGCAAGTTGTTGGAGTCATGGTGAGATAGCACTTTGGAGAGAAAAGATCGAAAGGTTTTAAAAGACCAAAAACTCAATATAAGTCAACAGTGTAATATAACAGTCCAAAAGGCTAATGATATCATAGATTGCATTGAGAAGCATACCTTCCAGGAATAAAGATATGATAGTCCCTCTGTACTCTATTCTGGCTGTAATATACCTGGAGCCATATTGAATTCTTAGTCCCTGTTTTAAGAGGAACATTGATAATCTAGAGAGCATCCTGAGAAATAGTATAAACGTGAAGGGTCTCATGTGCACGTCACATGAAGATTAGTAGATTGGGAATATTTAGACAGGTTAAAAGATACAAGTGGGCCCGATAGTTATGTTCAAGTGTTTAACGGACTGTTATGTGGAATAGGGATTAGACATGCTCTGTTTGGCTCCAGAGGACAGAATCAGAAGCAATGAATAGAAGTGTAAAGAGGCACATTTGATGTTAAGAGGGAAAAATTTTCTTAACAATTCAATCTGTGTAAAAATGGAATTGGCTGCCTCCAGATATAATGGGTTCATTCTTTTAGAGGTCTTCAAATGGAAGTTGAATGAATATCATTTAGAATATTGTGGAGATTTATTTGGAGTATGTGTTAAAGTAAATCACCAAAGAGGTTCCTTACAACTCTCAGATTTGATGATTCTGTAAAGAATCAAAATCAAATGTATTACTTTAGAGTAGTAGCTTCATTTGCTGTTGAGTTTTCTGCCTTAACAAGGGTATGTTAGAAGACATTTAACAAATTGCTTTAAAATGTACTCATGGCACTTTTGAAGTTATCTGCATTGTTATTTTCTCCATCACTTTCTGAATTCTAGAAACAGAAAAACAGTAAACAAAACCTTGATTTGCAGTGTTTATTTAAATAATATCAATGAAATAATAAATATCATGCTTATAAAATGTCTTGCTTATAAAAAATGTCATGCTTACATCGATGAATTTAACAATTTCACTGATATGAGCTGGTTCTAGAATACCCTTGCTTGTAAATCACTTTGACATCATGTGTCAGAGTTAAAGAGGAATTTTGAACACCAAATTCCAAAATTTCACAGTTGAGCAAACTAAGGCCCAAAGAGGAGAAGTGAGATCACAAAGCAAGTTCCTAGTAGATTCATAGATAGAATCCATATTTCCTGACTCCCAGTCAAATGCTTTTCTCAAAAGAGTATGCTTGCATGCATCTGGGGGAAAAAAAAAAGAAAAACCAACCAACAGAAACCAACCTATTTTTTTCTCTAGGCAAAGAGACTCACTTCTCTCACTTGCGTACCCTCAACCAATCTATTACAATAAGTGTTCTTTACCTGAGGCAGGGGAGTGTCTATGGACATGTTTTTAAATATACATAAATGGATAGATAGATAGATAGACTGATTGGTAGAATGATGGACAGTCAGATCGATAATTACATTCCAATATCATTTCCCTTATAGTTCTAAATGTTTTATTTTATGCATTTAAAAACATCATTTTGGTAAGAGTATCATAACTTTGCCAAATTGCCAGAGGAGTCCATAACAAAAAAAAGGTACTAGAGAAACACAACTGGCAAGGTAAAAAGAACATTGTTATAACAGTTGGTGAACCTGGGTTCAAAACCATACTCCATCATTGTTTGATTTAGGTCTCTTCATCTCTCTGTGATTCACTTTCTTCATCTGTAAAAATATAATAACTAGACATGATAATTACCATATAAAATAAGAAATTTTTAGAAAACTTAAGGCACTAGAATAACTATGTATTATAGTTGGAAAAATGCTGCAAATGCATTACTAAAGTTAAGCCTCACAACAGCTTGGTTGAGATAAGGTAGGCATTATATCCCTATTTCACAGACAGAGAAAGGAAGACAGAGGTAGAGTCACTTTTGTATTAACAAATACAAGGAAAGAAGTAAACCAAATCAATAGTATCAAAGATGAAAAGGGAGATCTCACCTCTAATGAAGAGGAAAATAAGGCAATCATTAAAAACCATTTTGCCTAATTATATGGTAATAAATATGGCAATCTGGTGATATGGATGAATATTTACAAAAATATAAATCGTCTATTAATAAATACCAAATAAATGTGTTGGAGGGAGGAGGTTAGAGACAAATTGGGGGATTCAAACGAAGGTTGTTCATCCTCCAAGCCCAACATCTTACCCACCATGCCATTTTGCTATAGAAATGTGAGTTATTCAAATCAGGATTAGTAATTCACTCTCTAAAAATCCAGCTGGCATATGACAGCTGAGCACCACCAAGACAGCTGTGGCTGTTTGCATCACTCAGACCTGGGGTTGTAAATCATGAGGTGCTTCCTTTTGTTTTTTTGGAGAAGGAAAATGCCTGGAGAGGTGATTTGGTGAGGGCTGTGCAGAGTTCTCCTCACGCACTCTTGGACTCTTCCAGGCTGGGAAATGGCCATGAATCATGTGGTGAAAGTGCAAATCAGCTCATCAATCTTGGAATTTACTCAAGTTTCCCACCCCCACATTCAACAAAAGAGAGCAGGACCCAGCTCGCCCAAGACACTCCCTTACCATTAACTCTGAACTTTACCACATGTAGTGCAGGTTTGCTTGCCCCAGGGCCCTAGGAGATAGAGAGAGAGAGAGAGAGAGAGAGAGAGAGAGAGAGAGAGAGAGAGAGAGAGAGAGAGAGAGAGAGAGAGAGAGAGAGATCTTTTTA
>NC_058130.1:675857435-675931787 GCF_016433145.1 Gracilinanus agilis
GAGAGAGAGAGAGAGAGAGAGAGAGAGAGAGAGAGAGAGAGAGAGAGAGAGAGAGAGAGAGAGAGAGAGAGAGAGAGAGAGAGAGAGAGAACAGGTAGTTTTCAGCAAGACCCATTAGCCACCAGCTCTGAGATGAGAGTCGGAATAAGATCCAGACATGACCTCCCTTGAGACTGTGTCCTCCCTAGCTTTTTTGGAAAGTTCCAAGGGAACATGGACACATCAGTGAATCAGAGAATTTCAGAGCTGGAGGCTCAGTATACTGGATTGGGAGCCAGATTATCTGAGTGACATTGGTTTTAGCTTTGCTACCAACCACTATATGACACTGAGCATCTCATGCCATTTCGCCAGGCTTCAGTTTCTTCATCTGTAAAATGAGCCTAGATCAGGGGCTCTGAACATTTTTGTATCATAGACCACTTTAACAGTCTTGTGAGGCCTATGGACTCTTCAGAATAATGTTTTTAAATATTTAAAATAAAATACATGGAATACAAAGGAAGCCAATCACATTGACGCTAAGTATGTTCTCTATTTATTTATCTATCTATCCATCTGTCTATCTATCTAAAAATGAACAAATTCACTGACCTAGTTAAAGATATCACCTAGTTGTTCTCAAAAGCACCTCTTTTCCGTTTCTCAAGTATTTTGATTCTAAATATACATATGAGTCATAAAAAAGACTGACATTGCTAATTTCCAGGAAATTCTAGTTATAACAGACCTTAAAGCAAGGTGATATGATGGTTATGAAATAGCCTGAGTGACCCCCCAAAATTTTCTCATTTTTTCACTATACAAAGAGACCCTGATACTCATCAATAAAATCATTGTCTCCAAATTCAACAGTGTTGATATAATGGTCTTGAGAGAGTAGACTTTAAGACTTGATCAACATGGATTTTGCTTTGAGTTAAAAGACGTTTTGAAAATTAAATTTACTGCTAATTATCATGACTGAGTCAACTGTACCTCTCTGCATCTTATCTTTCTCATCCTTAAAAAGAGAATAATGATACTTTTCCTACTAGTCTTACTTTGTGGGGAAAATGGTTTGCATTTTTCAATGGTGTACAAAAAAGAGTTATTTTAATTTTCACAGTTCTGTCTAGGGCAAATCCATTTCCCACTAACGAATTTCAAATTTGGAACATTAAATATTTAGCTGCTTTGGCTTTTTTTTTAATTTTTAATTTTTTTTTAAAACCTTACCTTCCACCTTGGAGTTAGTACTGTTTATTGGCCCCAAGGCAGAAGAGTGGTAAGGGCTAAGCAATGGAGGTCAAGTGACTTGCCCAGGGTCACACAGCCAGGAAGTATCTGAGGCCAGATTTGAACCTAGGACCTCCTGTCTCTAGGCCTGACTCTCAATCCATTGAGCTACCCAGCTGTCACCTGCTTTGGCTTTTTAAGGATACATTTCTCAGGTTGTAAATACGGAAATCAATTTAGAGTCTTCATTGGCCATCCTCTTAAAAATGATACAACAACTTTAAGGAGATCATCCTTGGAAAGGTACTCTATGTTATTCATAGATAAATAAAAAATAATAGGTAAATAAATAGATAGATTTTATAATATATAAAATTTAAAAAATATGAATAAGTGGTACTTTTTAGTCATCTGCCCAGTTCGAAGTGAAACAGAGGAGCATGATGAATTGGAAAAAATGTTGACTTTAGAATTTCTCTGAGACAATATCTTCATCTCTGAAATGGGAATATATAACGAAAGAAAAGTCTTACACTTGGATTAAAAATATCAACTCCTTCAATAAAGAGGGAAGACATAGTTAGCTAATATTAGTATGAAAAATATATGGAAACTTTGGTGGTCTAAAAATTCAATATAAGTCAATAGTTTAATATGGATGCCCCTCCCCAATTTAATCTTGAGCTTTGTTAATAAAAGCATAGCTTCTTAGAGTAAGGAAGTAGTAGTCATTCTATACTCTACCTTAATTAGACTACAGTTGGAATACCATGTGTGGTTTTGAGAACCAATAGAGGAATGGGGTCCATGCTGATAACCAAAAATGGCCAAATATTCAGTATCTGGTATAATCAAAGATGAATGAATACAAAGATTTAAAATGAAATAGTTCCTGACATCAAGAAACTTATATTTTATATGAGCTAGAGAATATTCAGAAAGGTAAAAAGGATGGTGGAAAAACCTTTAATCCAGACAATATGAAAAAAAGAAAAAAAATGGTGATGTTTAGCTAGGAGAAGATAAGAAATAGGTGAAGAATATAATAACTATGTTCAAGTGCTTAAGGGACTGGCATGGGGGAGAGGATAGGTCCCAGTTGCTACTGTGAATGATGTCATTCTCCTTTGCATAAATTTTCATAGTATTTTAGTTTTCAAGTTTGATTGTCCTTATAAATTTATTGCATTTTTAGTGTCTGCTCGATGCTAGATCCTAGGAATATATGGTTTCCTGCAATAAGTGCATAGACTCTTTTCCAATTTATATATATATATATACATATACATATGTATATATATATATTTATGTATATATGTATTTATGTGTGTGTATATATACATATCTATATCTTATTTTCCCTATTTTATAGTGTCAACTTTCTCGCATTCTTTATTGTCCTTTCTTATGTATGTGCCTCAGGTATCCATTGTGAATAAAGCAGAGTTTTACGTAAAGTAGTAGAGGTAAATTCACCCACTTGTCTGCCATGTGAACTTTTTTCTGTATTGTCTGTAGAATCATAGATTTAGAGGTGGAAGAGAAGTGATTTCAGCTAAACTCTTTCCTCGTTTTATTTTATTTTATTTATTCATTTTACCTTACACTATTTTTATTATTTTTTAAAACATGAATTTTGACTTTTTAAGTATTTTTTAAAAATTTTAAAGAATATTTTCCCATGGTTATATGATTCATGTTCTTTCTCTTCCTCCCAAATCCCCACCCCTGCCTTCCCTGTAGTTGATGCACAATTCCACTGGGTTTTACATGTGTCATTGATCAAGACCTATTTCCATATTATTGATAGTTACACTGGGGTGGTCATTTAGAGTCTACATCCCCAGTCATATCCACATCAACCCATGTGTTCAAGTAGTTGTTTTTCATCTGTGTTTCTACTCCCAAAGTTCTTCCTCTGAATGTGGATAGTGTTCTTTCTCATAAGTCTCTCAGAATTGTTCTGGATCATTGTCTCATTTTATTGATGAAGAAACATTGACTTAGAAAGTTAAGGGACTTACCCAAGATCATATATATAGTAAATGAAGAATTCAAACTTAATTTTTGCACACTTTCCACTATTATTGTCCTCATAAACACTGAGGAAACTGAGACAGACAGAGATTAAATGTCTTGCCCTGGGACACAGAACTAGCAAGTGTCTGAAATTGGATTTGAACTGAAGTCTATCTGACTTTAGGCCTGGAACTTTGTCCACTGTATCACTCACCTAGCTGCTTTTTCTTTTGGAAAGAGCATCATATATAATTGAATTGATATAAATGAAAATTGTCTTAAATGACTACAATTGTGCTCCCTACTCTTTTCTCTCTATATCTGGCTATATCTAACTGTTTTAATCACACTTATGGCTGGAAGAAATATTACAGATCACTCAGTTCAACCCTATAAGTTAACAGAAAGTGATGTCTTCAGAATGGCATCAGTAATAAAAATCAACATCGGGGATTTAAAATCTGCTTTCTCATCAAATGGTCAAGAATATCAAGTAAATTAGTAAAAAAAATTAACGGAGGCCACCCAGAGGCCACCCACCATTTTCAAACCATATTACTAAGTGGTAAGCATCAAAACAATTTGGTGCTGGATGAAAAAGAGAAGAGTCGATTAGTGAAATAGATTCAGTATACGATTTGCTACAATAAATGAACATAGTAACCTAATGTTTGGTAAATCCAAATATTCAAGCTTTGGGGGGCAATAACTACAATAAACTTCAGAGCAATCTGTCAGAAACTAGGAATAGACTTAACATCTCATGACATATGTCAAAATAAGGTGAAAATGGGTTCATGATGTAGACAAAAGGGTAATATCATAAGCAAATTAGGAGAATATAGAAGAAATTATAAGGGAAGAGTTTATGACCAAAAAAGAGATAGAGAGGATTGTAGGAAGTAAAATGGATAATTATGAATGCATGAAATTAAAAAAAGGTTTTTATAAGCAAAACCAATGCATCCAAAATTAGAATTAAATCAGGAAATTGGGAAGAAAATTATCACAAGTGTCTTTGATACAGGCCCAATTTCTTGAATATACAGGGAACTGAGCCAAGTCTATAAAAATAAGAGATATTCACCAATAGATAAATGATAAAGAGTAAGGAGATACACAAAGGAAATTTTCAGAAAAAATCAAAGCTATATAGTAATATGAAAAAATGCTCTAAATCACTAATAATTAGAAAAATTCCTATTACACCAACTCTGAGGTACCACTTCATACTTATCTTATTGGCTAACATAGCAGAAAAGGAAAATAACAAATTATGACGCGAATATGGAAAAAAATCAGCACACTAATGCATTAGTGATGAAAACCCTTACCATCCTCCTTGGAATCAATACTGTGTATTTGTTCCAAGGCAGAAGAGTAGTAACGGCTAACAATGGGGGTTAAGTAACTAGCCCAAGGTCACACAGCTGAGAAGGTCTAAGCATTCTGGAAAACAATTTTGAATGATGGCCAAAGGGATATGAAACTGTACTCTTTGATCAAGAAAGACCATTACTAGGTCTATATTCAAGAATTCAAAAAAAAGGAAAAGGACCAATAAATATGTACACAATATATATAGGGGATCTTTTTGTGTTACCAAAAATGGACATTGAGGGAAATAACTGATCAAGGCATTTTATATAATTGTGATGGAATGCTATTGTGTTATAAGATATTGACAAAGGGTATGACTTCAGAAAAACCAAGGAATACATATCAATTGATGCAAAATGAAGAGAGCAAAACCAGGAAAGAATTATACACAGTTACAGCAATATTGTAACAATAATTAACTGTGAAAGACTTAGTTACTTAGAGCAATACAATCATTCATAACAATTCCAAAGAACTTAAGATAAAAAAAAATGCTGCCTACTTCCAGAGAAAGTACAGATGAATTACGTGTGTAAATCAAAACATCTTTAATCACTTTTTTGCTTTATTTTGAAACATAGCTAATATAGAAATGTATTTTGCATAACTTCATAGTATAATTGGTATTATATTTCTTCCTATCTCAGTGGATTGGAAAGGGACTGGAGGGAAGAAGAGAATTTGGGACTCAAAATTTTAAAAATGTATGTTAAAAAAATAAATGCTGTGTGACCCTGGGCAAGTCACTTGACCCCCATTGCCCACCCTTACCAATCTTCCACCTATGAGACAATACACCGAAGTACAAGAGTAAAAAAAAAATAAATGATCATGACTTTTGCTAACTGAGATGTCTGTTCTCTTCCAGACTCTTCATTGTGGTGTCTCTTTTGTTAATGACTAAGTTTATAAAAAATGTTGATACAATCAATGTCTACTGTTAACCATGCCCCATTTTGCATAGTTGAAAGTTTATTTAAACAGGTTAAGTTGAAATAATTGTAATTACATAGAGAACTATCTTCTTATAATTATTCTTCTAATTTAGGGGTTTCTTTGTCCTACATAATTTAATGTTTTCTGAATTTTTTGAATGTGAGGTCAATTATTTGGCAATGCAGTAGATAGAAATCCAGGCCTGGAGTCAGGAAGACCTCTGAGTTCGAATCCAATGTCAGACATGTACTCACTGTGTGACCTTGGGAAAATCACTTGACCTTACTCAGGTCGCTCCTCTGTAAAATGGAAAACCACTCAAGTATCTTTATCAAGAAATTTCTAAATGGAGTCACCAAGAGTCAATGTAACTGAAATGATGGAAGAATAGCAAAAACCACCAATTATTTGATTTTTAAAAATCCATTGGATTCACTGCATATTACTTGTTTTGTTAATATCTATTGATTGAATAGATACTCGAGGACAAAAATATTATAGTTTGATACACTTATGTGTTGCATTTCTTCTCAGAAACTTCCATAATTTTCACTGATACTGTCAGATTGAGTCCCTGAAGGTAACTTCTACTTTCATGGGTTCAAGGATACTGGACTGGTACTGTTCATTTCATTCCTCGAGGCCCCACTAATATCTTTACCCATCAACACAATTAATTTTTAGCAATGCCATTTACTAAAATATAATAAAAATCAGCTACAAAAATATCTCCTCATCCTTACATTTAGCACACTCTAAAAATACACACAGAATGCATGAGAAAAATAGACCCAGGTTTTTAGAGGAAAATGGTAGTGAGGCAAGCATGTACAGAATATACGTGACCAAGGCTATTTATTCACTTCTTCAGTACTATGAGTGTTCAAAAAACCTTCTGTCCCAGTAAAGTCCCTCCAAAGTTCTCCCATTGGCATAGCACCTTTTCTAGTTGGATTTCTCAATCAGTTTCCCAGGATCTATTCTTACCTTAAGTTGGTTCTCAATCTCTAGGTCTAATTGCCTCTTAAGTTTATAGTTGATTCTCTTCATTGTTACTTTTTTTTTTATTAATTTTTTATTTTTAGAAAAATTTTCCATGGTTACATAATTCATGTTTTTACTTTACCCTTCACCCCCTCAACCCCACCCCCCCCAGTCCCTCATAGACAACTCTCATTTCCACTGGTTTTAACATGTGTGGTCAGTCAAGACTTATTTACATATTATTGATAGTTACATTGGTGTGGTCCTTTCGGGTCTACATCTCCAATCATGTCCTCATCAACCCAAGTGTTCAAACAGTTGTTTTTCTTCTGTGTTTCCCCTCCTGTAGTTCTTCCTCTGAATTTGGGTAGCATTCTTTTCCATAAATCCCTCAGAATTGTCTTGTGTCATTGCACTGCTGCTAGTACAGATGTCCATTACGTTCAGTTTTACCACAGTGTATTGGTCTCTGTCTACAAAGTTCTTCTGGCTCTGCTCCTTTCACTCTGCATCAATTCCTGGAGGTCGTTCCAGTTCACATGGAATTCCTCCAGTTTATTATTCCTTTGAACACAATAGTATTCCATCAACAGCATATGCCACAGTTTGTTCAGCCATTCCCCAATTGAAGGACATACCCTCGCTTTCTAGTTTTTTGCCACCACAAAGAGTACAGCTATAAATATTTTTGTACAAGTCTGTTTATTTATGATATCTTTGGGGTACAAACCCAGCAATGGTATGACTGGATCAAAGGGCAGGCATTCTTTTAGTGCTCTTTGGGCATAGTTCCAAATTGCCATCCTGAATGGTTGGATCAGTTCACAACTTCACCAGCAGTGCATTAACATCCCAATTTTGCCACATCCTGAAAGTTGTCTCCTGTATCTTTTTCAGGGCTTCAATGACCATCTTTCTCCATCTGTGTCTTCTGCAGTTGGTGTGTCTCTGATACTTTAGCTAGGCTCTGGACTTTCTCAGACTGATCCTCCATGCTGGACTGATCACCCATGCAGAATGGGAGGTTTACTTTTGGATGAATAGCTCTGTTGCTAAGATGTTATGGCTAACATATAGGTGGAGTGGGATTATTAAAAAAAAAAAAAAAACTCCTCTTGCCTTACTTTATAGCTCTCATTGCCAAGTTCCTCCAAGTCAATACTGAAGAGTACTGATGGATTTTTATTGACTCCAATATTTAGATATCTAATGTTTACAGGGCATGGTTAATTTTCAGCCAAGAAAAATTATTTCCCCTTCAAACTGGGAGAGAGGTATTTATACTTCACAAAAGGATCATGGGGTGGTAAGCTCTGGTTACTATAGCAACATGTTGTCATCTATGTCCAAATCCTGTGACTATATCAATTAGATCTGGGCAGAGGTGATTCAAGTTCTTGTTCCTAATTCAGATATGTTGATCATGTGTAATGAACCCATGAGCCCCATGGATTTGTAGCTCATATTTTGGTAACCAACCACTGCTCTCTCAGTGATCTGACTACAAATAGAAATATATTATTAAATGGCATCTATGCCCCAAAAAGTTGTTTTCTACTTGTTAAGATATAAGTCTCTGAGTTTTTGTGTATATTGCACACTATGTGAACATATATGTGAATAAATATGTACACGCATGTGTATTAATTTATGCACATAGCATGCATGTTCACAATCATAGCACATGTACACATATTTATGTACATGTGTCATATAAGTACACACATATATTGGTGTCTGTATACATATAACATGTATACACACATGCACACATGTATGTACATAGACACAAGCATATAGTATGTCTACATGCACAGAACCTCAGGGAATTCTTGCTATTAGGGAGTGATATGTTAATAAACAAAACAAATTACCTTAGATATATCTACTATCTCTTTGTACTATCTCTTTGTAATATGTATATATCAATTATATATTTGTGCAGCTATGTAGCACAGTGGATAGAGTCAGAAAGATCTGAGTTCAAATCTATGCTCAGATATTTAGCCATTGTGTGACCCTGGGCAAATCATGTAAGCCTGTTTGCCTCAATTTCCTCATCTAGAAAGTGAGCTTGAGTAGAAAAAGGTAAACCGTTCCAGTATCTTTGCCAAGAGAAATCCAAATGTAATCAGGAAGAGTTAGACGTGACTTTAATGATGGAACAACAGCATTATGTGTGTGTATATAGAGTCAGAATTAGAAGATCTGTATTTATATATTGGAATACATATGTTCTCTGCATATACTACATACATAATGTGTACATATAAAAGTATGTATCATATATGGACATACACATATGGATGTATACAAGTACATATATTGGTATATGTATAACAATACAAGTTAATAAGTACAACTATATAAAAGTTAAATACAAGGTAGTTTGGAAGGCAGGGGATTAGAAGCTGATATAGTATACACAGAGTTACATACATATAACTAATAAAAAAATGTATGTATTTTAAAAGTACATAGTGAGCTTCCTTGAGAGGAGGATGTCTAAAGTCCAGTATGGGCTAAAAAACACAGTGGAGTGTTTCATTTTTATATTCATATTTAGTAGTTTTTTGATCCTTTTGTGCTTCAGTATAGATTTAAGTCAGGAACTGAGAGATAGTAAGAAAACATTTTAACCTGAAGTTTTTAAAAGCATTCGGCTGTCTTCCTAGATCCATTAGATGCCCTGGTTGACCTCTTTCCCTCCCAATCCTTTGAATCCACTTGAGGACACATCCCAAGTTGGCTTCCATTGCCTGTGGTAGACTAGAAAGCCCATTTCAGATGCTGGCATTTCATCTAAAGAAACGTTTGTTGTCTTCACTCTGGCATCATTTTCTATTCCACTCATAAGAAAGTTTCTTCTCCAAAGGTCATTAACCTGCACAACCAAGAAGCCAAAGAGGGAACATTACAGACCAGCTGGAATAAGGGAAGAGGAGGAGGGAAATGTCCCAGCTGTGATACTATCTTTATTCTCTTCCAAAGACTTGAATGTCTGCTCCATTAATTTGGAGGAATTGAAAGCAGGTGAAGGAAGGACTCATGCTTGCTGATGTTATCAGGAACATACCTGCCAAATAAGTTACCCAGGCTTAAATCTGCTGGGAATTAATTTAATGGAGCTGAAGAAAACCAGAATACCCAGAAACAGTTCAAAGACTAGTTATGTTTTATTTTTTTTAGAAAACATCAAATGTTTAGCAGTCCGGCTATGTTAAATGTAGTTTTGTATACCATCAGACATGAATTTTAGAATTTGGGAAACTCTTCAACTTATTTTGAATAATCTGTCTTCTGCCACAAAGTACACAGATGGAGTTTCTATGATCTCTCCCTGGCACTTGACGCAGCCTCCTGACATTCTGTAATAGACCTTCCCAAACTTTCCTGCTGGTCAAATGGATAACAAGTGTTATTCTCCCTTCTGTCAAGTTAACTACAGGAACATTTTTGAAGAGTGAATCACAAACTTAGAAAATTTTAGAGTTGAATGAGACTCGTAACGATAATAATAGCTGGCATTAATAAAGCACTTCATTTTGTAAAGCACTTCACATATATTTTTCATTAGTTCCTCACAATCTTGTGAGGTATATTCTACTAATATTCTCATTTTACAAAAAGAATTGATCTTTACAATATATCCAACAAGTGGACATCCAGCTTTTGCTCAAAGACCCCAAAGAGGAAGAACTCCCTGTTTCCTGAGACAACCCATTCCATTTAGGAATAACTCTATTTCTAGGAAATTTTTCCCGATATGAAGTCTAAAATTTCTTCTTTACAAATTCTGCCTATTGCCCTCCAGGACCAAAAAGAATGAGTTGAATCCTTCTTCCACATTCTTTCCAAGCTTAAAGACAGTTATCATGAGCTTTGTAAAGGCTCTACAGTAAGAGGGCCTGTTTTCAAAGTTTTCCACTGATACTACCTATGCGACTTGTCAAAGTCATGTTAACTCTAGATTTCAGTTTCTAGCCGATAAAATGAGTATGTTGGTCTAGATGGCCTCTGTGTTCCCTTTTAGCTCTTGAGTCACAATCTTGTGAGTCCTTGTGTTCCTTATTCTGGGCTAGACATCTCCATTTCTTTCAACAACTCTTTCTATGGCAGTGGTTCCCAAACTTTTTTGGCCTACCTCCCCCTTTCCAGAAAAAAAAATATTACTTAGCCCCCTGGAAATTAATTTTTTTTAATTTTAATGGCAATTAATAGGAAAGATAAAGGTACCTGTGGCCATCACCGCCTCCCTGGATCGTGGCAGCACCCACCAGGGGGCAGTAGTGCCCATTTTGGGAATCACTGTTCTATGGCAAAGGCTCAAGCCCCTTTTCAATTCTGATTGATCTCTGGATATTTTCCAGCTTAGCAAAGTTCAAAGAAGAACTATAAGCCCAGAAGTGAACATGGTACAACAGATATAGTTTGATTTTAACTTTTATTATATATTTCTTTTCCAGATGACATATAGATGCAATTTTAATTAATTTATTTAAAAGCCCTAATCTTTTGTCTTCGAATCAGTGCTAAACACCAGTTCCAAGGCAGAAGAAAATTAAGGGCTAGGCATCTTGTCTTAAGTGACTTGCCTAAGGCCACATTAGCTAGGAAGTATCAGAGGCCAAATTTGAACTCAGGGCCTCCCATCTCTGGGCCTAAATTTCTATTCTGAGCCACCTACCTGCCCCAGATGAAATTTTTAATAATCGTTTTTTTTCATTTTGTGATCTATGTTCTTTCATTCTTCTCCCCCTCCCTAAGATTTCAGGTAATATGACATGTGCTATTATACCATACATATTTCCAAGTTCATCCTGTTGTGAATAAAGAAATATACAAGAAAAAGTCTCATGAAGGAAATAAAATAAGAATGAAATGCTTCAATCTGCATTCTGATTCTGAAATTACTTCTGTGGTGGTAAATAGCCTTTCCCCCCCTCCCTCTCAGGAGTCTCTTGGAGTTTTCTTGGATACTTGTATTACTTATAGTTAAATCATTCACAATTGACCATCAAAGAATTGCAATAGATATAGTCTGACCAAGACCAAATAAAGTGGTACTATCACCTCCTTATTCCTTAGATTTATTATTGCTGACTCATATTCAGTTTGTAATACACTAAAACCTTTCTAACCACCTTTCTGACCACACAATATTAGACATGTGAAGGGGACTTTTTAAAGCTTATATATGACTTTACATTTATCCTGATTTAATTTTATCTAATTAAATTCAGCCCAAGGTTCTGGTCTATCAGTAATACTTTGAATCCAGATTCTTATCCATTATGTTAACTCTCCTAGGTTTGTATTATCTGCAAATTTGATAAGGATGTCATAAGGATGTTCTTATCCAAGTTTCTGGTAAAAGTGTTAATCAGGAGGTTCTGGGTTAAGATGGCGGCAGAGTAAGGAGCAGCTGCTTGATCTCTCCTAACCGAAGCATATAGGACTCCTCAAGGGGACATAAAAACAAATCCAGATGAACGAAGGGACCCCACAATAGGGTGCAGCATTGAAGGTATGTGGAATCGGGGCATTTCCACACTATAAAGGGATGAAACAGCTTTGTGCTAAAGCCAGCTCACAAGAGTTAAAGCAGGTTTGGGGCACCAATTAAGTCATTGACAGCTCTAGGACCTGTTCCTGAGAGCAGCAAGACTTAGGACCCCAAGAGGCTAAAGAAAGCACACAGACTTTGATTATAGACCCTGAGCTCTGGCGTGGGTAAAGGCATTGATATAGGCATGGACAAGGATCTTGAGCACAGGCTTGGATCTCTAGTGGGGACCCTGTGCAGACAGGAGCACTGCTATGGAAGCAGTGCCCTGAGACTGCTGAAGGAGCCTCGGGCAGAGGGGCAGATCAGGGGGACCACCAGGAGGCTTGACCCCAAGAACAACGAGACCTGAGACCTTGGGAGCCTAGAGACCACAGACAGACCCTGAGTGTGAGGATAAAGCTGAGAAGGCACTGGGCTAACAACAATGGCAAGCCAAAATTGGAAACCCCAGAAGAGAAAGATCATCAAGAAGAAATCTGTAACACTTGACAACTTTTACACAGAGAAAATCCAGACAACAGAGCAAACAGCAGAGTAGAACAAACAAGTAATCATATCCAAACCTTCTCAAAATAATGAAAACTGGTCACAAGCTATTGAAGAGTTCAAATCTGAGATGATGAGAAAGATGGAAGAGATTTGGTGAGAGAAGTGGGAAATAGCTCAAAAGGAAATAAAGAAGTTAGAAGACAGAAACTCCCAAATGGAGAAAAATGCCCCAAAATCACACGAAATGGTAATCAAATTGGAAACCAAAATCTGGCAAGAAAATAAAAGTTTAAAAGGCAGAATTTCACAATTGGAAAGTGAGGCAAGTAAATTGAACACCAGAAATGACCAGATTGAAAAGGAAAACCAAAAGGTTATAGCCAAAAACCAGTCCATAAAGGCTAGAATTGAGCAATTAGAAGCTAATGATCTCTCAAGACAGCAAGAACAAATAAAACAAAGTCAAAAGACTGATAAAATAGAAGGAAACATGAAATATCTCAAGGAGAAAGTGACAGACCAAGAAAACCAGTCTAGAAGAGACAATCTGAGAATCATTGGTCTTCCTGAAAAAGCAGAAATTAATAGAAACTTGGACTCCATACTAAAAGAAATTATTCAGCAAAATAGACCTGAAGTTCTACAACAAGAGGGCAATATAGACATTGAAAGGATTGATAGATCACCTTCTACACTAGACCCAGAAAAGACAACTCCCAGGAATATAATAGTCAAATTCAAGAGCTTCTGAGTAAAAGAAAAAATCTTACAAGAAGCCAAAAAGAGACAATTCAAATATCAAGGAGCACCAATAAGGATCACACAGGATCTGGCAGCCTCCACGCTAAAAGACCACAAGGCTTAGAATATAATATTCAGAAAGACTTGGCCTTCAACCATGGATCAACTACCCATCAAAACTGACTATATACATCCAGGGGAAATTATGGGCATTCAAAAAAATTGAAGATTTCCAAGTATGTGCAAAGAAAAGACCAGGACTAAATGGAAAGCTTGATATCCAAAAACAAAAATCAAGAGAAACATGAAAAGGTAAATAAGTAACAGAGAGGAAAGAAAGAAAACTCATAATTTTAAAATTTGACTCTTTAAGGGCTTCAATAAGATCTAATTATCTGTATTCCTATGTGGAGAAATGCTATGTATAATTCTCTGTAGTGAACTCTATTCAATATTATAATATTCACTATTAGAGTAATTAGAAGAATTATTCATAGGGAGAGTTTGGAATACTAAATGGTCTAAGATGATATGGGGGTGGGAAAGAGGGGGGTGAATAGTAGAAGACACCAAGAGAAACTTGAATGAATAAGAAAAATAGGATATTATATTACACACAAAATGGGCATGGGAAGGGGAGGGAACAAATACTACTATAAGAAGGAGAGGAAGAGAGCATTAAGAGGTAATATTTAAACCTTACTCTCAGTGTAATCAACCTGGAGAAGGAAGAGTAGTTGTATTATCCATTGGGATATAAAACTGTATTTAACCCTACTGAGAAAGTCAAAAGGGATAAACCAAGGGGAGCAGGGGAGTGGGGAGGTCAAAAAAGGGAGGGGAGAAGAAGGGGGAGGGAATTCATTAGGCCTTTAAAGATAAAAAGAGGGGAATAATAAGGGAGGGGGTAGAAAGGGAAGTTTCTCAAGGGAGGGGATAAGGGTTACCAGCTTAAAGCAAACCACTGGTTTAAAAGGAAATAGAGTAAGAAGAAGAGGTAGGACTAGGGGAGGATACAAAAATGTCAGTGAATGCACAACTGATAATTACAACTCTGAATGTGAATGGGATGAACTTGCTCATAAAATGGAAGTAAATAGCAGAGTGGATTAGAAACCAAAATCCTACAATATGTTGTCTACAGGAAACACATATGAAGCGAGTGGACATACACAAGTTTAAGGTTAGGGGCTTGAGCAAAATCTTTTGGGCATCAAATGAGAAAAAGAAGGCAGGAGTGGCTATTATGATTTCTGACAAAGCAAAAGTAAAAATAGATATGATAAAAAAAAGACAGGGAAGGTCATTACATCCTGATTAAAGGCAATAAAAACAATGAGGAAATAACACTGCTCAATATGTATGCACCAAGTGGCATAGCATCCAAATTCATAAAGGAGAATCTGGCAGAGCTCAAGAAGGAAATAGATAGTAAAACCATAATAGTGGGAGATCTAAATATTCCTCTTTCAGATCTAGATAAATCAAACCAAAAAATAAATAAGAAAGAGGTAAGAGAGGTGAATGAAGTCCTAGAAAAATTAGATTTAATTGATATGTGGAGAAAAATAAATAGGGACAAAAAGGAATACACCTTCTTTTCAGCTGCACATGGTACATTCACAAAGATTGACCATGTAATAGGGCATAGAATCATTGCAAACAAATGCAAAAGAGCAGAAATAATAAATGTAACATTCTCAGATCATAATGCAATAAAAATAATAATTAGTAAGGGCACCTGGACAGGCAAATCAAAAACTAATTGGAAATTAAATAATATGATTCTCCAAAACCAGCTAGTCATAGAAGAAACCATAGAAACAATCAACAATTTCATTGAAGAGAATGACAATGATGAGACATCTTACCAAACTCTGTGGGATGCGGCCAAGGCAGTACTCGGGGGGAAATTTATATCCTTGAGCGCATATATTAACAAATTAAGGAGGGCAGATGTTAATGAATTGGGCATGCAACTAAAAAACTAGAAAGCTAGCAAATTAAAAATCCCCAGATGAAAACTAAATTAGAAATACTAAAAATTAAGGGAGAAATTAATAAAATCGAAAGTAAAATAACTATTGAATTAATAAATAAGACTAGAAACAGGTATTTTGAAAAAACAGATAAAATAGACAAAGTACTGGTCAATCTAATAAAAAAATGAAAGAAGAAAACCAAATTGACAGTATCAAATATGAAAAGGGAGACCTCACCTTTAATGAAGGGGAAATTAAGGCAATCATTAAAAACTATTTTTCCCAATTATATGGCAATAAATATAACAATTTAGGAGATATGGATGAATATTTACAAAAATATAAATTGCCTAGATTAACAGCAGAAGAAATAGAATACCTAAATCATCCCATATCAGAAAAAGAAATTGAACAAGCCATCAAAGAACTCCCTAAGAAAAAATCGCCAGGGCCTGATGGATTCACAAGTGAATTCTATCAGACATTCAAAGAGCAACTAATCCCAATACTATACAAATTATTTGATATGATAAGCAAAGAAGGAGTCCTACCAAATTCCTTTTATGACACAAATATGGTACTGATTCCAAAGCTAGGTAGATCAAAAACAGAGAAAGAAAACTACAGACCAATCTCCCTAATGAACTTAGATGCAAAAATCTTAAATAGAATACTAGCAAAGAGACTCCAGCAATTAATTAAGAAGATCATCCACCATGATCAGGTGGGATTTATACCAGGAATGCAGGATGGTTCAACATTAGGAAAACCATCCACATAATTGACCATATCAACAGTCTAACAAACAAAAATCACATGATTATTTCAATAGATGCTAAAAAAGCCTTTGACAAAATACAACATCCATTCCTATTGAAAACACTGAAAAGTATAGGAATAGAAGGACCTTTCCTAAAAATAATAAACAGTATATACCTAAAACCATCAACAAGCATCATATGCAATGGGGATAAATTAGAAGCCTTCCCAATAAGATCAGGAGTGAAACAAGGATGCCCATTATCTCCTCTATTATACAATATAGTACTAGAAACACTAGCAGTAGCAATTAGAGAAGAAAAAGAAATTGAAGGTATCAAAATAAGCAATGAGGAGACTAAGCTATCACTCTTTGCAGATGATATGATGGTCTACTTAAAAAATCCTAGAGAATCAACTAAGAAGCTGGCAGAAATAATCAACAACTTTAGCAAAGTTGCAGGATACAAAATAAATGCACATAAATCATTAGCATCTCTATATATTTTCAACACATTAGAGCAGTAAGAGGTAGAAAGAGAAACACCATTTAAAATCTCCCTAGACAGTATAAAATACTTAGGAATGTATCTACCAAAACAAACACAGTAATAATAAAAAAACAACTACAAAACACTTTCCAAACAAATAAAATTGGATCTCAACAATTGGAAAACCATTGATTGCTCATGGGTAGGACGAGCTAACATAATAAAAATGACCATTTTACCCAAATTAATTTACCTATTTAGTGCCATACCTATGAAACTAGCAAAAAACTTCTTTACTGAATTAGAAAAAAACTATAACAAAGTTCATTTGGAATAACAAAAGATCAAGAATATCAAGGGAAATAATGAAAAAAAATGTGAAGGAAGGGGGCCTAGCAGTACCAGATATTAAACTATACTATAAAGCAGCAGTCATCAAAACAATATGGTACTGGCTAAGAGACAGAAGTTAGGATCAGTGGAATAGACTTGGGGGTAATGACATAAGCAAGACATTGTATGATAAACCCAAAGAGCCCAACTTTTGGGACATGAATCCACTATTTGACAAAAACTGCTTGGAAATTTGGAAAACAATATGGGAGAGATTAGGTTTAGATCAACATCTCACACCCTACACCAAGATAAATTCAGAATGGGCGAATGACTTGAATATAAAGAGGGAAACTATAAATAAGTTAAGTGAACACAGAATAGTATACTTGTCAGATCTCTGGGAAAGGAAAGATTTTAAAACCAAGCAAGAGTTAGAGAAAATTACAAAATGTAAATTAAATGGTTTTGATTATATTAAACTAAGAAGCTTTTGTGCAAACAAAAACAATGTAGTCAAAATCAGAAGGGAAATAACAAATTGGGAAAAAATCTTTATAACAAAAAACTCTGACAGGGGTCTAATTACTCAAATATAAAAGGAATTAAATCAAATGTATAAAAAAATCAAACCATTCCCCAATTGATAAATGGGCAAGAGACATGAATAGGCCATTTTCAGGTAAAGAAATCAAAAGTATCAATAAGCACATGAGAAAGTGTTCCAAATCTCTAATAATTAGAGAAATGCAAATCAAAACAACTCTGAGGTATCACCTCACACCTAGCAGATTGGCTAAAATGAAAGAAGGGGAGAGTAATGAATGTTGGAGGGGATGTGGCAAAATCGGGACATTAATGCTTTGCTGGTGGAGTTGTGAAGTGATCCAACCATTCTGGCTGGCAATTTGGAACTATGCTCAAAGGGCTATAAAATAATGCCTGCCCTTTGATCAAGCCATACCGTTGTTGGGTTTGTACCCCAAAGAGATCATAAATAAACAGACTTGTATGAAAATATTTATAGCTGTGCTTTTTGTGGTGGTAAAAAACTGGAAAATTAGGGTATGCCCTTCAATTGGGGAATGACTGAACAAATTGTGGTATATGCTGGTGATGGAATACTATTGTGCTCAAAGGAATAATAAACTGGAGGAGTTCCAGGTGAACTGGAAAGACCTCCAGGAACTGATGCATAGTGAAAGGAGCAGAGCCAGAAGAACATTGTACACAGAGACTGATATACTATGGTAAAATCGAATGTAATGGACTTCTGTACAGGCAGCAATGCAATGACCCAGGACAATTCTGAGGGATTTATGGTAAAGAAAACTACCCACATTCAGAGGAAGGACTGCAGGAGAGGAAACATATAAGAAAAACAACTGCTTGAACACATGGGCTGAGGAGGACATGATTGAGGATGTAGACTCGATACTACCACACCGATGCAACTATCAACAATTTGGAAATAGGTCTTGATCAATGACACATGTTAAAACCAGTGGAAATGCGCATCGGCCATGGGTGGGGGAAGCTTGGGGGGTGAAGGGGAAAGTAGGAGCATGAATCATGTAACCATGTTAAAAATGAATATTAATAAATGTTAAAAAAAAGTGTTCATCAATATGGGGCCAAACACATATCCCTGAGGCCATTCATTAGGTACACTCTTTCAAGTTGATGTGGAACCATTAGTGACTAAACTTTGATTCTAGCTATTCAACCAATTCTGAATTATCTATTTACTATCATCTAGCCCACATTTCTCCATACTTTCCACAAGAAGAGCATGAAATAGAATTTCATTGAACATTTTGTTAAATTCTCGATGAAGACAATTAAATCTACTAAAATGATCTCAGTCTTTGGAGTCATTGACATGAAATTGACAAAGAATTAAATTCTGCCTCTGCAATTTGCTCCTAGTGTGACCTTGGAAAAAATCTATAACTCTGGTCCTCAATAGTTTCTTCATTTGTAAAATGGCAATTTAGATTAAATTATATTTAAGGTATCACTGAGTGTTGTCTTATGAGTTTAGGAGCAAATATTTGTCAATAATTTTCTTCAAATCTCATTTCCATGACACCTTCCCTAACTTAACCTCAGTCAGTGTTTATACATCTGTGGACATTTTTTTCTCATTCTTTCTTTTCCCCTGACCATCAGCATTTAGAACAGTTTGAATGAAATGTTGAGATTTCTGAATTATTTTTACTGACAAAGAAACTATTATTCTTCTTGTTTGGCTAGAGGGATATTTTTTCTTTTATGAGAGCCTTTAATCATTAATTTAACCAATATTAATTAAATAGCTGCTGTGTGCAAAGCATTAATCTTTAGGAGAGATATGATGTTTATATAATACCCATCTGTCTTAATGGAGTTTACTGTTTACAAAGGGGATAAGATACAAATACAGATCACTATAGTGTGCAGCATTACATGGTAAGTATTTAGAGAAGAGTAAAACAAAGAGCTAATAGAAATTTAAGAGGAAAAGGCTATTCTTTATAGAGGTGCCATGTGGATTACTCTTCAAGGACTAGGGAAGGGAGAGATTTCTGATCATTGAGAAAAATAGTGCAAAGACAAAGAAGTAGGAGAGTGCTGGTCATAGTTAGAGTTCAGAGAACAGATCGATATGACTAAAAAAATCATATGAAGAGCAACAATAGATATAAAGCTGGAAAGATAATCTAGTACCAAATTTTAAAGAGCCTTGAATGCCAGGCCAAGAAGTACAAATTGTACTAATTGGGCAATATTTTTGAGCAGAGATAAAACTAGCCCAGATATATGTTCAAGAGAAGTTTTTCTTAGAGTACAGTGAACGTTAGATTAGAGAGGGAAATAGGGAAAGTGAAAGACCCAGTTAGAAGGTTATTAGAATCATCAAGGCAGCCATTTGATGAGGAATTATGTCAGAGTGCATAATATGGAATAGTGAAAAAGGGATAGATGTGAGAACTATTGCCAAGATGGAAGCGATAGGTCTTGTTAACTTATTGAACGTGAAAGGTGAAGGAGAGAGAAAAGTAAAAAAAAATATATGTCCTCATTGTCCAGTTGGTGGATAGTGGTACCAGGGGCAAAAATAATGAAGTTAGAAGGATGAACAGGTCTAGGGTTAATAGAAGAATTTCAATTTGAGAAATATTTAATTAAATTTTAGCTTTTTAGACAATAACCTTTTTTTGACTCAGCTTTTAACTTTAGAATTTAACAGTCCTGAGACAGAGGCTTAGGAGACCTAGACTTGAATTCCAGCTCTACCATAGATTAACTGTGTGTCCTTGGGAAGATTCTCTTCATCTTGAAGGATCCTGGGTCACCTTCTAGAATGTGAGGGCATCTGAATAGATTACCTCCTTCCTGGTCTAACTTTCTCTGATTCTTCCTCTGAATAAATTCAAGGAAAATCATCTGTGCAGAAGGGTTTTAATATCATGACCTCATAGTCTACCCAGAAGGGAGTGAGTTGCCAACATTTCTCTTGCTCACAATGCCTCCCTTTGAGTGACACATGGGTAACTGTTAAACACGATTGTAATGTGAGAATACACATTAGATGAGTGTAAAAACTTGAAGCCTCACAATTTCCAGATGTCAAGATCTCATAATGTTGTCATTTTTTTCCTTCAGTTCAGATGTTCCTATGAAAGAAAGGCAAATGGCTGCGAGAAACTTGTCCCAGCAGTGCATTCCTTTTGTTTCAAATTAAGCAATTTGTTCCTGAAGATTGATATGCCAAGCCCAGGCACTTCACAAAGCCAAGCTCTCTTTCTGAATATTACCCAGGTTTGGAATGACTCCCTCATGTCTTTGTGGTGTGTGTGTGTGTGTGTGTGTGTGTGTGTGTGTGTGTGTGTGTGTGTGTGTGTAGATACGTGCTATTATGGTGCTGTTAATACTTCTGGCTGTGGATCTCATTTAATTCAATTAGAGAAATTAAATACCAAAAATGTTCAAGGGTGAGGTGATCAGTTGCCAATGACAACACCCACAATTCTCACCCAAGTTATATGAAGAAGGAAATGTGTTTGGGATAATGAGGCACGGTGGAAATGGTGATTTAGAGTCATGGAACCAAAGTTAAATCATGGATCCTCTACTTATTACCTCTGTGATGTCAGGTAAGTCATTTCACCTATTTGAGATTCTATTTCCTGATATGTAAAATGAGCAAAAAAGAAAGAAAATAAAAATTTATTAAGCATCGTATATGTGCCCAGAACTGTGTTGTGATTTACAAAATAATTTCAATCATAGGTAAGCTACTTAAATGGTAAATGGTAATATTTAAATGACTTTTATGAGTCTTCCTTAGCTCTCAACTTGTGATTTAGATAGAGATATCAGACATTAGGGTTTAAAATCAAACTGATGTAAATTCAGTTCAAAGGATTATAGATTTTGAATTAGAAGGAAGTTTGAAGGTCATCTAGACCAACATTTTCATTTTAAAGATGAGGCAAGTGACTTGTCCAAGATCACACAGGTAGAAAATAGCAGAACTGGGATTTGAAACCTGACACGATTCAGTTAAATAAATATTAATTAAGTACCTAGTATATGCCTAAAAATACATATATTTAGCAGCTCATAAAGGCAAATCCTGATGTCTCATGACAGTGTGGTGGTAACCATGATTCTCAGAGGCAGTGCTCATGGAATCTAAAGTCTGGGAGAACATAGCAATCTAGAATGACTTTAAGTGTATCCTGATGCTAAACAGTATGTCTGTGGTATGAGGAATGGCCTCCCTTCATTGGGGAGATGCATCACCATGCTGGTTATAGAGAATGAATAAGAGGTTAAGAAATCACTTTCAAGTGGAAAGAGGGAAGGCTAAGAGAGGACTTAATAATGAATGATATCACTTTGCATTGTGCTTTAGGGCTTGCAAAGTTCATTTTGCCCTCCATACAAATAGTGGAAAAATCATATTTTTAACTCTGCCTCCTTTTCCCTTAAAGGACCAACTCAGGTATTATACTCTTTTAGGGATGGCATAGTATAGTGGAGAGAATGCTATGCTTAGAATCCTTAAAATCTTCATTGGAATCTCCTTAAAAGCAGAAGTTGATTATGGAGTCAAAAGACTTGGGTTAATCTTGACTTCACTTATTAGATGGGGCAAGTCACTTTCTCTCTACACTTCTGTGTCCTCATACAAAAAATGGCGCTCAAAATAATACCCACTTCCCAATTTATTGTGACGGGATAAAGTATGCAAAACCTTTGCATGTCATAAAGCTCTATTTAAATAAACTTATTTCATTTGATTTTTTCCAACAACTTTGTGAGGCATCTATATTTCTGCAGATAAACTGAGTTTAAGGGAAGCAAGATGTCTAGATTATGGTACCATAGTTAACAACTGGAAAGTGTCAGAGGTAAGATTATATTTCATGTCTCACTCTCTCTCTTTTTTTAAACCCTTACCTTCCTTCTTAGAATCTGTGTATTGGAGCCAAGGCAGAAGAGTGGTTTGAGTTAGGCAATGAAGGTTAAGTGTCTTGCCCAGCATC
Source organism: Gracilinanus agilis (assembly GCF_016433145.1). Lineage (NCBI taxonomy): Eukaryota > Metazoa > Chordata > Mammalia > Didelphimorphia > Didelphidae > Gracilinanus > Gracilinanus agilis. The sequence continues at coordinate 675,879,874 of NC_058130.1, forward strand.
ACCCAGCTAGGAAGTGTTTGAGGTCACATTTGAACCCAAGACCTCTAATATCTAGGCATAGTTATCAAACCACTGAGCCACTTAGCTGCCCCCATCCCATATCTCTCTTGACCAAATGTCTAGAATTCTTTCTAACATACTAAAATATCTACCATTTTGGCTATTAGTTGACTTGAATCTGAGAAAGAGATAGATTTCATCAGGGAGCAGAAGGGGTATAAGGCATCCATTCCAGGCCTCGGGCACAGAGTGAGGAAAGGGGACAACATAGAACAGGTGGGACAAGATTAATACATCTAGGAAATCCTAAGTTCAGTTCAAGAGGTCCAGAAAATGGCCCTAGGGAAGTATTGATCAGAATCTTTCCTCTTCCCTACTTTTCACCAACAGCTGCCTCCTCTTATCAGAGAGAAAGAGAAAATCTGCAAATATTCGAAAGAGAAAGATTAAATCTGCTTTTTATGGCCCCAAGAAAGCTATGGAGCAGAGACATAAAAGAAGTAAAGCATTCAACTTTGAAAGTCATTGTTTCTTTAACCTCCTCATTAAGATGCTCCTAAATTTCAATTTTCCAGAAGAGATTTTTAAAGAGTCTGTTGGCCTTCTTTCAAAGGCTAACCTCTCCACCTGTATTACTGGATCCTAGTGCTTCAGACCTTATGTAAAAGGCTCATTTCTTTCTTCCTTAACAATTTAACCTCTCCCTCTCCCTTCTTGATTTGTTTCTCTTTGCCTTTTGGCTTCTTTTTCTTTTCTTTTCTTTTTTGAGGGATGTCTTTTTAACATGTTTAAGTTGACTAAAATATTCTTGTTTTGACCAAAATTTCCATACATCATGGCTACACTACATGATTGGCAATTTACAAATTGCCTCCCAGTTCTATGCTGCTAAAGTCCTAATGCCAATATTTTTCCCAACAAGTGGTTATACAGTTTCCATCTGAAGGATGTCCAATGATGGGGAGCACACCACCTCCTGAGTCTTCTTCATTTCAGGGTAGCCTTATTTGTCAGCTAAGTGCTACAGTGCTGGTGTATTGTACCTGGAATCAGCAAAACATGCGTTGAAATCCAGCATCAGAGACTAGTGAATTATTTAACTTCTATCTGCCTCAGTTCCTCATGGTAACTATTTACCTCCCAGGGCTATTGCAAGAATACAATAAGATAACATTTGCAAACCACAGTAGAACACTTAAAGCTTTATATAAATGATAGTTATTATAATTAATAGGAAATTCCTCCCTTCCACCTTACATCAAATGAAAACTTGCATCTCTGCAGTTTCCACTCCTTTCTCCTAGCTCTGGTGCCAAGCAAAACAAGTTTCTTCCCTCCTAGACACAAGAAGGAGGCATTCAGATTCCTGAAGATAACTCTCATATTCTTCCTAAGTCTTTTCTTCCTCAAGCTAAACCACTCAATTTTTAAAAAATAAACCTTCATGTAGCATTTTCTTTGGTCATCATCTTGGTCACCAAACTATCTTTACTAGCTGCATGACCTTGCACCAGTAAGCCACTTCAATGTCCTGTGCACCATGTTCACACATTTAAAATGGGTGGAATGGAAGATCACATTTAGGTCTCTTCAAGGTCAAAGAATGCTGTTCTGAATTTAAATTATGCTAATTTGGCCTTCAAATCAATAATCCACTAAATATGAAGTACAGGCAAGGCATAATTCAGGGAAATGTATACTCATGAAAGGTATTCATCACTATTCAAGAGAACACTCAGCAATGTCCTATGCAAGAGATTCCACAGATTCTCCTGCTTATGGATCATGCTGTGGCAATTTCACTGAGTCTTAGGATATCTCTTAGTATCTGTACTGACATTCCCATGCACTCAAAATATTTTGTTCTAGTCACTCAAAATGCAAAAACAGAGTGGAAAAGAATTTATATCATACAACTAATAGTATCATAATAATTATAATAATGGCTACATTGATTTGGAAACCTAAGATCTACAAAACACTTTACATACAATTTTTTTCATTTAATAACTTCATAATAACCCAATGGTTATTATTATATTATTATATTATATTATAATGGCACTATTATTATCTTCATTTTATAGATGAGTAAAATGATGCTAAGTAAAGTTAAGTGACTTACCCAGGATCGCAAAGCTAATATTTGTCTTGATTGACATGAACTTTAATCTTCCTGACTACAGATCAAGGGCCTGGAATGGATGCCACGTGGTCTTCAAGCATTTGGAAGGGCAAACCAATGGACTAATCTCCCAAGTCATGATCTTGTATAAATGCTACATGGACACTGAGGTGGGACCACCATCAAAATAGTGGGAAATGAGATTGAAAAGCATTTGAAAAATTTGGGAAGTTGTGCTGCATTTTCAATGACATTTAGTTGCTAGCTAATAGAAAAGTTAATCTTTTAAATGTCAGTATTGTTCTACCAAATCTATAGTCAAGTAGTTTAACCTCTCTGGGCCTCAGTTTTTCTTGTCTATAAAATGAGAGGATTGAACAAGATGACTTTGAAGATTTTCCAACTCTAGATTTATGATCTAAGATCCTATGGCCTCAGAAGGATAACTGCAGATGACAAAAAATAGTCATGGAAAAATGTTTTACTTATGGAAGTGAGCTAGAGCATATTACTTTTCAACATATGAAAAATGGCAAAGAAGATATCATCAAGCAAATGTATTACTATAAACAGAAGGGGTAAAGTTAACTATCAAGGGTGAAGGATAAAAAATGAACAGTCCACTTGTTAAATTACTACCGATGCAGAGTATTATACTGAGGAAAAAATGGATTTAGAGTTAGAGGACATGGATTCAACTCCATCTCTGCTACTTGTTACCTTTGTGATCTTGGGCAAGTCTATTCAGCCATGTTTTTTTAATCTATAAAAATATAAGGGAGTTTGGCTAGATGACCTCTAAAGTTCTTTTCCATACTAAATATTTGATCTTATACAAGACCAAAGCAAGCAACATGCCAGGAAAGTTCTCACTGAAAGATTTATGAAAAGATATAAATAGGGATCACGCAGGATGGGAAGGCATGATTGGCTTATGAGGTACCCTCACAAAGGGTTTTACCAACATAGATGAGACTGTGAATCCATTGAACCAGTAAATTATTGAGAGAACCCAGTTCTAGAAAGGCATGTTGTTTGTAGCTCAAGATTTCAGTTCAAACTTCAAGACTAGCATCCAGGTCTCCAGGCCCCTGAAACTGTGCTAATTATATTGCTCGCAGAACAAGTGGCACCAGGTAAAAAATACTCTATAAGCAAAAACAGTATAATTTATTTGTGAATTCTGAAAGTTTCTTTAGAATCTCATCAGTGATTAATAATATCTATTTTAGGAAGAAGACCTAAAGATAATCAGTTGAGCAAATTTTGTCAGGCAGACCTTAGAATTTTTTACAAAGGAAAAGACAATTTTTAATTGCCAAACTTTTACATCTAGAATTTGGTATGTGTCTTTTAAAATTAGGATTAGAGGCAGGAAAAGAGTGGATATTTTGAATTTATTTTTTATATATTGGATTAGAACACACGCTTTAAGCTGATTTGAGATTGTTATTGATAGGGGTGCTGGACACAATCTTTGAACCCTGCAAGATCCAGCCAAAAATATTTCAGAATAGGAGCTTGGGAAGATTTTTTTCAGACCTATTTCAAACACGATAAATATCCCAAATAAACTTGAGTGAGGCAAAGAGAAAAAAGAATAGACTACAAAGGAAAATATTCAGGGGTAAGAAAATTGAATGTTAAAATTATCTTGACATGTTCTATATTTTAGACCAAATTTATGTTATGGTGAGTTAAATGGTAATAACCAACAATAATGATTGATACCTGTAAATATAGAACTGGTGACAGCAGGGCGGAAAGAGGAAAGGCTTTTCTTTTCCCATCCCCATCTCTCCCTTCTCTTGGGAGGTCAGGAAGCTTTGTATAATCAAAGCCCTGTCTTCCAAAACATGTGCTTCTGAAGTCAGGAAATGTGGTATCTTTACCAGGTGCCAGACCTAGGGGTTCATAGGGTTCTAAAATCTCAGTTGTGAAGGATTGGGGGCTACATAATCCAAGTTATTATTCCTTGGTTGAATTTCCTTCTGTGATATATAATCTTTATTTGAACATCTCCAGGGGTATTCAACTCACAATCTCACAGTCTGTTCCTTTGTTGGGCAACTTTGATCACCAGGAAACTCTTCTTTAAATCAAATAGTAATCTATATATACTTACTGCCACCAAAGCCTCTCTCTGTGGGTGAACAGAATAAGTTTAGTGCATATTCAACATGATACTTCTTCAGATACTTGAAGAAAATTAATCCTCTGTTTTTCTATCCCTTCCCCATTTTACATTACTCAGGGAAGTTACCCAACAATAAATGTTTTTTTTTTTCAGAGTCAGCCCTAACTCACCATTCCCACACACACACTCAGAGATGTCCTGGAAAAAGCTTATCAACTCTTTATAAAAAAAACATGTACACACAACACACTTTTAAGTTTAATCTGCATTATAAACATTTTCTCTATCATTTTCATAAGTTTAGATAACCACTAAAACAATAAAATAGCACAATATACTTTAAAATTTATTCTGCATGAACATTTTCTCCATCATTTTCATAAATTTAGTCATCCAACAAAACAATCGATTAACCCTTACTTTATAACATTTTCTCATTTAGAAGATGCAAATGCTTATACTGAAAATTTACAGATCAGCTCTCATTAGCCATTTGAGCTGGCTCCAGTACACAGGGACTAACCCAATGTTGTCCTAGCTCTTGGGATAAAGTCTTAGATTTGGTGTCATAAGGCCAAGATTAGAATCCTACTCTGGATACTTCTGACATGTTTAGTAATGGATAAATCATCTAATATCTCAGATCCTCAGCTCCCTTATCTGATAAAAGAAGGACAATTACACTTATACTCCCTAGCTCGCAAGATTATTTTAAGTAAAGTGTTTTGAAAACCTTCAAATACTTTGCAAATTTTAGGGATGATACATTTGGCCAAGCCTCACTAATAGTACTTCTAATTTTTAAATTGTTTCCTCACAAAAGTCTACTGAGATTAATGTTGGGGGCATTATTATCTCCATTTTGCAAAGGGGGGAAAATTGAGAGCATTTTAAGTGCTGTGACACAGAGCTATTGAATGTCAAGGTCAGGGTATGAACCAAGTTTGCCTATGTCAAGGGCTCTTTCCTATGTCCCATAATCGACAATTCCTTTGGTTATCATCATGCATCATCACAGCTGTCATCTTCGCCACCCCTCACACTCCTACCACTGGCACTATCACCATCACTACCATTAACATTATACAGAAGCAACTTTGAAAAAAATACTGAAACTTCTTTAAGGAATTAATTCTCAGCTCTGGTAAATTTTGCAGTCCATGTATTCTTTCCCACCTTAACACCCAATGCACTCTCCCTTTAGCACCACCCAGAATGAGTCTCTGAAAGCTCTGGGGATTCTTGAAACAGGAAAACCAACATGGCATGGCACAGGGACAGGTAGACATGGAATGCCTTCTGCCTGTTTGCATTTGTTGGAGGCATTTTGCCCATTGCTAACATTCCTTCTGAGCATACTTGCCTCCTTCTTTCCACAGCGACAAGGATGCCAGGAATTACTCACTGTTGCTGTGCTGTGGGTTGGCCTCTGTAGAAGCAGACATGGCTTAAAAAATAAATAAATAAAGAGAAACCTACATTGGACCAACTCATTCCACTTTGTGTTAGAGGAGAGATTAGTGCATGAAATAGCCCTTCTCTCTTTCCTTACTCTATCAAACAGAACTTCAGTCATGGAGTGTTAGTAGAAAAGGAGGCATTAGACAGGGATGAAAAATAATAAAGTGGAAAAATCAATGGATTAATGGTCAGGGGCCATGTCTCACCTTTTGGCTTTCCTACTTATAGGTATCAAATATGATTGGACAAATAAATTTTTTCATTTCCCTGGTATCCCTCGCATAAATGAGAAGGTTGGACTAGATGACATCTGGGGTTTCTTCTGTCTTTATATCCTATGATAGAGTATGATGTTTTCATTTAATAGAGAAGGAAAGTGAGCCTCAAGGGAATGTAGTTCTTAACCCAAGGTGCATAATTATTAAATAGCTGAGTTCAGACTAGAACTCAGGTCTTCTGATGCCCAAGTTCAATTTACTAGGCTATGTCATATAGTGGGGAGAGAAGTGAACTGGGATTCAGAAAGTGCTGGGTTTAAATCTTGCCTATGATATTTACCAACTCTATGACATGGGCAAGACAACTTTTTTGACCATTTTTTCCCATCCTACTCTGGAGGAGGAAAAGTAAGTTAAAAGATAAGTACAGAGATGATAATTTAGCAATGCAAAACAGAGCTTTAACTACTAAAGAGATCAGAAAATTCCCACAGGAAACTGAACATGATTTATTTAGGAATCTAGAAATTATAATAAGCAGAGCTGAGGAGGGAGTTCATTTCAGCCATGGGGAAGAGTCTAAAAAAGGCATAGAGTTAGAAGATGGAATGCCATGTCAAGGGAAAATCAAGTAACCTAGTTCAGCTGAAATAAAGGAATAAGATTGGAATGATTATTTGAAGTCAGATTAAGGAAGACTTTAAGTGGCAACCAAAGAGCTTGTATTTTATCCTAGAAATAACTGGAAGTCACTCAAGGCCCTGAATGTATTGGTAGTTGTGTGAAGGATGGATTGACAAGGGGAGCTCAATTTGGAAGATGCTGTAATAGTTCAGGCTATATGTGCTGGATGTTAAACGCGAGCTCCTAGATAGTAGGAACCCTTTTTTGCCTTTCTTTATATACTGAACACTTATTGCAGTGCATGGTCCATAACAGGGGCTTAATAAATAGTTATTGGATGACTGACAGCACAGAAAAGGAGCAGATATGAGAGATGATCTGGAGTCTGAATTGGGGAGATCTGGCCACTAATTGGATTAAGAAAGAAAAGGCAAGGTGAGAAATCAGCTTCCTAGAAAAACTAAATTTAAAATTATTTATTAGGGACCTACTACATGCAGAGTATTTTCTTGGCTATAGGGAAAAATATAGTAAATAAGTAGGATCCTAGGATATAGACCTGAAAGAAAATTTAGAGCTCTATCTCCTACCCCAATATAACTTTGTCCTTTCTCCTACTGAACAGATGTTCTAGTTGAGGTTAACATTATATATGATCCAAGGGAAGGTATGACACTTTTTAAGCTACATTTTATAAATAGCTATAAACTTCATTAATCAATTCACCAAAAAGCATTTATTAGGCTTTTACTATTTTTCAGGTCCTATGTATAATACTAGAGACTCAAAGGAATGGAAGAATATTTTTTCCCTTATGTGGCTTAAACTCTAATGAGGGAGACAACATGTATTTATGTTCAAGAGATACACAGAATGGATAGAATATATGAGATAATTAAAGATCAGTCAGGAAGACTCGTCTTTCTGAGTTCAGATCTAATCTCAGATGCTTGATAGCTATGTGACCCTGGGCAAGTCACTTAACCCTTTTTTCCTCAATTTTTTTCATCTATAAAATAAACCAGAGAAGGAAAATGGCAAACAAATCAAATATGTACTAACATGTTATCTTTTCTTTTGTGTAAGTCATTAATAAAAACACTGAAAAGCCAAAACTTGTACTTGGAAATTCAATAAATTTTAGAATGCAAACCCTTTTTCAGTACCTCTCTGTGGCAGAGTTCTTGAAAACTCTTTGAGTGGGACCTACACTCTGGAAGGTCCTACCAAGACAAAAAGGCTTCCAACATAGAAGTTTTATGTGTTCATTCTTCAAAGAGTTTTATCATTCGTTTTGGAAAATCTAATTACCCATATACCAATCAAGAAGTGAGGAAACATTTGGGGCTACATTGTCATAAAAACTGCATAAAGGTTAGAATATTCTCTTTGCATAAGGCATGCTCTCATGAAGTAAGTTAGAGATGCTAGAAGTATTGAGATAAGTTTATTACAAGTTGTAGTAGTAGTGGTAGTGGTAGTAGTAATAGTAGTAGTAGTAGTAGTAGTAGTAGAAGTAGTAGTAGTAGTAGTAGTAATAGTAGTAGTAGTAGTAGTAGTAGTAGTAGTAGTAGTAGTAGTAGTAGTAGTAGTAGTAGTAGTAGTAGTAGTAGTAGTAGTAGCAGCAGCAGCAGATTTAGAGAGTTGGAGCTGGACATTAATTAGCTTTTAACATTATAGGGAATTCCTGAAGTTGAAACTCTGTTCACCACTGAAGATATAGGCAAAATAATTTACCTTTAACTTTTTACCTTAGAGGATTAAATAAGGGCACTATAGAGATTAAGTGACATATATGTACAGATATGTGTGTAGATAGATAGATAGATAGACATAATTTTTCCTGATACATCCATTTAGAGACTGGCTTTTTTAGGGCAATAGACCTCATTATTCCCATTAATCTCTTTGCATATATATTAAGTCATTTTACTTTTAGATTCTATGAATTATAGTAGTGATCATTTTTATAATGCTTTAAAATTTGCCAAATGCTTTACATATATTATTTCATTGGATTCTCACAATAGCCATGTAAAAAGGATGCCATTATTAGCTCATTTTATGGATGAGGAAACTTAGAATGAACTGTCTTTCCTAGGGTTATATGGTTAGTTATTTGAAGCAGGGTTTGAAGTGGGGTTTTTCTGATTCCAAGATGAGCACATTATCTACTACTCTACCATCATACTGTATATCAGCTAACTCAAATAAAGTATTTACAGTTTAGTGGTTTGTACTCTAATGGTGGGACAAGTATATACTATTATATATTGTGAGTAATCAAAAGACAAATTAAAACAACCCATAATTATTTTGTCTTTCAAGAGGAATAGGCATGGGAAGGGACTTGGGGTTTTGTCCAAAGGCTTACTTTTGCTTATCATCTCATTAACTACTCCTAGAGACTTGCCCACTTCTGTCTTACATTATATGATCAAAGAAATTAAATCAAAGAAAGATTAACATATAAATTTCAAGTGATCCAAACCTAGCATTCATCATCACTGGCTGTGTTGAACAAAAATCCAAATGGAGGTTACATGCACTTATAGTATAGAGATTATCTACCTATCAGATTAAATGTCTTAGTCAAATACTGAATGGACAAGGAGATGGGCCTAAAATTGAATGGACAGAGTGGGTGGGTTTGCCTTTGGAACTTTATAAACTATTATCACTGACCTTAAGCTTCTCCTCAAAAATAAAGTCCATCTTCTTTATACCAATGTTGAGAAAGTATGGAGATAGGTGGACCCTCCTGATCGACTTCAAGTAATACAGAGATGAAAAAGTGCATAGGCTGGGCCTCAATGTTTGAAAGCTATGCCTTTTATGAAATTGCCAAATCAATGATAACACATGAGTATAGGAGGATTGGAGTCTCACTTAATTTCAGATTGGGTGGCTTCCTGTAGGAGTCATAGTACATAGGAAAAATCCTATACAGTCAGAAAAATTCATTGTAAACTTCTTGAGGGAAGGGAATATTTGTACTTTGTCTTTGTCTTTGTCTTCATAGAATTTACCACAGTGCTTGGCACATAGCAAGTTTAGTACTTAATAAGTATTTGTGGATTGATTGATTGATTGAAATGGAACCAGTTCTTTAAGCCAAACACTCTGGGACCACCTCCATCATATCAGATGAATGAATCAATTGGGCTAGCTGTCTTTAGACTGGTAAAAATATTTTAGATACCAACAATAAATGTGACTTAGAGCTATTTACATAAATGGATGGATTTAAGGGGTCATTTAATCCAACATCCTCATTTTACAAAAGAAGGAATGGGCTTAGAGATCAGAATTGACTTGACCACATCACAAAGTAAGTATCATTATCAGGACCATAACATATATTTTACCTCCTGATAGCTTTCTTGATATTATACTGTGCTTCCTCCTGTTGAAAAACTTGATTATTTGGTTGTTCCTTTTTACCACCAGTTGCACCATTTTGAGAATTAATAGTGGAACTTTAACCCCCTGGTCTACAGTAGTCCCTATATTTTTACCTAAAGCAAATCTAAAATTCCCCTCTCCTATGTTACAAAGCAGCAACAGCAACAACACTTAAAAAGAGAAAATCTGGAATGTACATCAATTTAACTTGATATTTTTTTTGACTGTAGATTTTCCATTTACTCGGACAGCTCTCTAGATATGGAAGTCATCCTTTCCTGAAGAAAATGAAAGGAAAAAGTCAAACTTTTAATCCCCAAATAGAAGGCAACCATTTACTACCTCTAAAAGTATATGAAGTATAGGATAATTGGATACTTCCAAACTATGACCATTTTAAAAAATGTTGCTGAAAAGGATAATAGTCTTATAGCTATAAGGGACTATATGGTTAATTTATTCCATTCTACTCATTTCAGATATGAGGAAATTAAGGCTGAATGGAAACAAGTGATCAAGCCAAGGTCATACTTTTTATAAGTGACAGAACAGATTTGGAATCCAGATCTTTTGATTGAAATGCAAAATCTTTTCCACTGTGCTATTATAACTCTAATACCTGTAAACAATTTATTTTGCCTTCTTTCTTTCATCACTACCCAAATTAATTGCATTTCATTCTTATTTCCATATAGTATATGGGGTGGAATGTCTATGAGTAATTCAAGGTTTTCTTGGGGGACAAGAAGCTATTGTCCCTTCAGTACCCAGCAAGTCTATACCAGGACCTTGTAGTCATCTGTGTATTTTCTTAGCAGATCAGAAGATGATGAATCTATTATTGTCTTTGGCAAGAGCTTGAAATATCATGAATCTATTTTAACCTTTCCTATGGCTCTCTGGGGCAGTTCCCTTTTCCAAGTCACCTCTTTGCCATCAGGAATAAGCATGTTGATTAACCCACAGCTGTGGATGCTGTTGACTTCTTATCATTGATTCTGTTTAAGGTGCAGCATCATCCTTTGAACTTCCTCTTGAACTTGGAAGTATGAAACCTAAAGAAATTAGTTTATATGGTTGCTTCCTTTCATTCTCTCTCTTGTGTTTCAGAAAGCCTGACTATTACCCCTGGAAGGCAACCATTATTCAAATAGGATATCCTGTTATGTTCTTCAACATTGTGTTATACTTTAGCATTGACTGTAAGCACACGATAGCCTTCAGAAAGTGACTATAGACATTGAGAAATGAACAGAAATGTGCACCATATTCAGGAGCACCCAGGAATTTGTAATATTCTATGGTATAAAGAACTTGGAAGTCAAATATCCTATTATACACTATCTCTAAGTCAGAATACATTTAGAGTGGTGTGTCCAGATCAAAACATTCCTATTAAAATGGACAATGCTAAGCTAGAAAAGAAGGCAAGATAATAATGGAATTTAAAATCATTTTATATAATGAGGGTATAAAATAACTGGAGCTTATTAGCCTGGTGATGAGAAGGGTTAAACAATAAAGAGTGTTACCTTCAAATATCTGAGGGGCTTTCATGCGGAGAAGGAATTGGGCTCATTTTGCTTGTCCCCAGAGGGCATAATTAGGGGCAATGAACAGAAGTTTCAGAGATTAATTTTGACTCATTGGAAAAAAGAAAGAAAGGAAGGAAGGAAGGAAGGAAGGAAGGAAGGAAGGAAGGAAGGAAGGAAGGAAGGAAGGAAGGAAAATGAAGGAAAGATGGAAGGAAGGAAGGAAGGAAAGAAAAAAGAGGAAGTTTCTTAACCATAAAAGCAGTCCAAAAGTAGAGTAGGCTGGCATTCAGAGGTAGTTTTCCTTCATGGGATACTTTCTAAAAGGATTCACTTGTTGGTAATTAAAAATAATTTTTTTAGATTTAATTTTTCTCCAATTACATGTAAACACTTTTACACATTTTTTTTTTAAATTTTGAGCCACAAATTGTCTCCCTCCTTCCTTCCCTCCAACCAGGCATTTTTGTAGCTGTAGATTCACACTATTGGTAAGGATTGGATCAGGTGACCTCTAAAATCACACAGTTGTTGAAATTCTGTGATGCCGTCATCTAATATTTACTAAACTCCTTTTAAAAAGTTAGACTTTGAGATCTTTTCCAACTCTGTGATTCTGTGATTCTTACTTGAATACTCAGAGGTTGCCAGCACTGTGCTATGCACTGTAAGGAATATCATCCAAACAAAAGGCTTTGACTCTGTTAAGGCATTGAAGATCCAGTTACATTGATTCCTTTGATACCTCATAGTGTACGGAGTTTTGTGAAGTAATATCAGCAGGATCACTAATTCTGAGGAGTAATTGAGGATTGGAAAGGCCTCAGCTATAAGTCCAGGTATAAGCTTTCTGTGCCTGTTGTCTCCTTAAGGATCACTTTGTCTAACAATAGCAAGTCACAGAAACTTGTGTAAATTATTATTCCCTTAAAAATGGACCTATTATTTCATTGATATAGGGAACTCCTAGTCACATACTTCTTCTATAAATGTATATGCTTTACAATGTATAGTGGCACTGAGAGCTTATTAAAAATACAATGTTAATAGCCATTAAATGTAAGAAGTGGAACTTTTCCCAGTTCTTCCTGACTTTAAGGGAATTTCTTTACAGTGGCATGCTACTTCTGAAAAATTAAATAAAATAATTACAATATTTAAAATCATACAGGAAAAAGTTGGAATAAGGTCTTACTGGCATCTCTGAAAGCATTTCTGATATAAATGATTCAGGGTTGGAATACAGTTTCCAAAGACAAAAATCTTAGATAAAGATTTAAATAGGCTGAATCTAATGTGATGGGATTTCATGAGGAGAAATGTAAAGCCTTGTAATTGGGTAAAGTAAGGGAGTTGTGGCCAGTTAGAAAGTCAATTTGAGACATATCTGCAGATTTTAGTTGAATATAAATTCCTTATTAGTCAATTGTGAAAATGAAAGTCAAAAAAGTCATGGGAAATTTAGATTGCATAACAAAAGATATGGTGCCCAAATCCAAGATGCTGCTTTGGTTGGACCATATTTGCAAGTACTGTGTTCAGTTCTGAATGTCATACTTTTGAAAAGGGATTGACAAACAGGTAACTGTTCAAATGTGGTAATCAGGATATTGAAGAGCATTAAAAAATGTCATTTGGAGATTTTGAAGGAATTGTGGATGTTTAGTCCTGGTGCTATGACAGTTTTCTTAAAGGATTTATAAAGCTAACATATATTAAGAAAGTATATACTGTACTTGTGCTGCTTTGCTCTGGAAGGAAAAATAGAGTAGAAGAGAATATGCTTGAGCTTCATATAAGAAAACACTTCTAAACAACTAGAGCTATTTAAAAGTGGACTGAGAACTAATCCAACCATTCTGGAAGGCAATTTGGAATTATGCCCAAAGGGCTATAAAACTGTGCAGACCCTTTGATCCTGTAATACCACTACTAGGTCTGTATCCTAAAGAGATCATAAAAAAGGGGAAAGGATATACTAGTACAAATATATTTATAGCAGCTCTTTTTATGGTGGCAAAGAATTGGAAATTGAAGGGATGTCCATCAATTGTGGAATAAATTGTAGCACATCATGATGACAGAATACTATTGTGCTATAAGAAACAATGAGCAGGATGATTTCAGAAAAAGCTGGAAAGATCTACAAGAACTGATACAGAACAGCTAGAAGATGGTCACATTATGTAGTTACAACATAGAGAAAGAATCTTCCAAAACTTGGTCCTTCATCTCAGGGGTGGGATTCAGATCTTTGTGAAAACCTTTACTAGTAAGACCATTACCCTTAAAGTGGAGCACAGTGAGAATTGCAAGGCAAAGATCCAGACACAAAGGAATCCCCCTGCCAATAGAGTTTGATCTTTGCCGGTAAGCAGCTATAAGATGGGTATACCCTACCTGACCACAACATCCTGAAAGAATCCACACTGCACTTGGTCCTGTGAATGAGGGGAGATGCCTAAATTTCCTTATTTTAAGTTTTTGAATAATTTCACTGCCCTTTTCTTTCAATAAAGTTGTTCCATCACCACCCACCTCAAAAAATGAGTTGCGCTCTGAGATCTCTTTTAATTTCTGTAATATGGGGACCTTCTTCACTTGTACAGACCACAATTATTCTATATTTCAATATAAAGCATTAATGAGTTGATATGGCAAGAAAATTCATTGCCTGGCAGTCAACTTGTAGGACCGAGTCTCTCCAAATTTTGTTGAGCTGCTGTTCAAAGGGCAATCAGCCAGATAACAAACATTTATTAAACTACCTACTATGTTCTTGGCAGCTAGATGGCACAGTGAACAGAGCACTTACCCTAGGGTTAGGAAGATCAGAGTTTAAATTCAATATCAAACAATTACTAGCTGCAGATATTTGAACCCAGGGTTTGTGATCCTAAATCTAGATCTTTCCACTATAAAAATACCTTCATAAATATATGTACAGTCAAGCAAAACAAACTCATATTGCCCAAGTCCAAAAATTATCAAAATAACAGTTAATTTTTATGTAGCATTTATTATGTACATATACTTTGCTAAGTATTTTATAATTATTATTTCATTTAATTTTCAGAACAACCCTAGGAGGTAAGTGCTATTATTCTCTCTCTTTTACAAATTGGGAAACTGAGGTAAACAGAGGTTAAATGATTTATTCAGGACCACATAGCATACAAGTGAGTGATATTGTATTTGAACTTGTCTTGCCAATTCCAGACCCAGAGCTCTGTCCGCTGGGTCACCCAACTGTCCTATAAAAATAATTTTGCATATTTAGTACATCATATCTCTCACCAGGTGTCCTTTGTCCTCTGGAATCCTGTCTTGTCATTGCTTTGACTTTTTTAAATTTGCCCATTTTTGAAATGTTTTAAATATATAGTTTTCTTTTCTGGTTATGTTTACTTTACTCTGAAACAGTTCACACAATTCTTACCTGGCTTCTCTGAAGATACTTATTTCATCAATTTTTCTGTGCATAATAGGATACTATCACATTCATGTGTATTAGTTTTTCAAGCAATTTCTCAATTAATTGGAACCCTCTTAACTTCTTTGCCATCACAAAATTTTTTTTTTCAAGAAAACCTGGACATTTTTTTCTTTCTTTGATATCTTTGGAGTATAGGATTAGTAATGACATTGTTGAATCAATGAAAATGCACAATTTGAAATATAGTTCTAAACTGCTTCCCATAATGGCTTAGCCAATAAACAACTCCTATAAGAGTACACTCATAGGGGAAAATGGGTGACTCATTGGAAAGAGGACCAGACTTGGAGACAAGAGGTCCTGGGTTCAATTCTGACTTGTGTGACTCTGGGCAAGTCACTTTAATCCCAATTACCAAATATTCCTCTGCCTTAGAACCAATGTTTATTATTGAGTATAAGACAGAAGGCAAGGGGTTAAAAATAAATCAATAAAATATTATACTCATGTATGTGCTTTCCCACAGTCCTTGAGATATTTGTCATGTTTCAACTTTGCCAGTTTGATAGGTGTGAGGGAGAACTTTAGAATTCCTTTAACTTGCATTTCTCAAATTATTGGGGATTTGGAGCATTTTTTCCACATGACTATAGATATCTTAGATGTATTACCTTAAGAATTGCCTGTTTATAATAAAATATTTAAACCATTTATTCATTATGGAGTGACTATAATTTTTATGAATCTGAATCTGCTCTTAACATAGCTTAGAAATGAGGCCATTCGCAAATCTGAAAAGTAGATGTCAGTTAATACAATTATAATCACTGCTATTATTGTTATAGTATCCTATAAAATCTTAGGTCATGAAACAATGCCTAAAATTTCCTCAAACATTTTCAAATATAATCTTCAAAATTCTAGAGTTCATGCGAAACCATGCCCAGATTTCCTCTCTTTAATTATCACAAATGCTAAAACAGAATGTTCACTTTACTGTAAGATTCCCATTATATCTACCTTGGTAACCAGTTCTTCTTGTTGCTCAGAACTTGGTCCAGAAAGGAAGCAGTGATAGGAACGTTGATTCATGAATCACCATTCTTTGTGTCTGGTCCATCAACTATTTCCAAATATATATCCCAAGGTCTCAATTTCCTTGCCTTGAATCTAATCTCTAGAAATTCTTTCTAGTTTCCTTCCTTCTATGCTTATAACAACCCTGTTCTCTTTTGTTTGCTAGTGTAATGTAATTACTTCATTGTAAAGCTTAAAACCTTTTAGAAATGTGAGCTGTGATTACAATAATCCATTCTCCTCCATTTTTCAAAATCATGGCGACTGTTCCAGTAATACAGTTCTTTATGACAGGAACAAGGTGATTTTTCTAGATTTCCCAGGACTTAAAACATGATTCTTTCCTTAATAAAGACTGAGTCATAACTCTCTCTCTTGGTATTCCAGGTTCCCCTACAAACTGATTGCATATTCCTCAAACCCCTTACTATCCTGTCCTTTTGCTTTCTTTCCTTTTCAAGGGGATGAGTCTCGAGGTTATTTATCTTTTTAAAATTTTAGCAAACTATTCTGTGTCCTGCTCATACAAAATAGTGAACAACAAATAGGTATGAAATATGGAAATTTTTTTCTAAAAATTTATGACTTCTTTCGCTTCAACCAAGGTGGCTATGAGATTAGCAACTAACCTCCATTTCTTAATAGCAAATGTTATTAGTGCCTTTTAATTTTATTTAATAACAATTTCTGAAAATATTCAGCTCTCTTACCTAAATTCAGATCTCTCCCCTATTCTATTGAACTTTCCAGAGAAAAATATTTAAATGAAAACACCTCATAAGAGAGATCACATCTTTCTGATAAAGGCCCTTTCAGGCCTAGTAGATCCAAACCTTTTTGCTGAGAAGAGAGTAGCAAATTCCAGTATCTGTATTCTGGATTTATTATTGGCTTTAAAATTACTCACTGTATCTTATGTTTAATGATCTTTTCATTTACATCAGTGGTTCCCAAACTTTTTTGGCCTACCACCCCCTTTCCAGAAAAAATATTACTTAGCCCCCTGGAAATTAATTTTTAAAAATTTGAATAGCAACTAATAGGAAAGATAAATGCACCTCTGGCCATCATTGCCTCCCTGGATCACTGTAGCACCCACCAGGGGGCGGTGGTGCCCACTTTGGGAATCACTGATTTACATTAATACAGTTAATTTACCTCAAATTTTCCACTACAAAATATGGGTACGACTTGAAAGGGACTACATATTTAGACATAAGAACAGGAATTCAGACTCACAGGAATAGTTTTACTCTAATGGAGAGAGAAGTAGACAGTATTACTAATTACTTTTTGTTCATTTCTTTTGTTTTTTCAGAAGTGGACCTCAGCAAAGATGCTGTCAATCTATCAACTTCTTCCTGTAATCTCCTCTATTGGTATTCCAAGAATCATAGACCTATAGGCTCACATAACATTAGAGTTTGAAGGAATATTACTTAAATCACCAAATCTTCATTGGAAGGAACATTGGAGTCTACTTAATGTCATTTATATAAAAAGAAAATTCCTGTTCAGGTCATGTATTCATCCAAAAAAGATGAAGACCTCTGAATCAGAGAATTTGAGTTGCAAGTAGCCTCATCAACCATCAAATCCAAACCAAACACTAAAAAGATCCCCACTATAACATATCTAATAAGTAGTTTCATTTATCTTCTGACGGAATACCCCCTGAATGAGGAGGGAGCCAATCACCCTTAAAACTGTTCATTCCATTTTTGGATAGCTCCAATTAATAAGAAGTCATTACTAACATCAAACCTAAATTTGTTACTTCATAACGTCTGCATACTGTTCCTGGTTCTGTTCTCAGGACCCAACAGAACAAGCCTAATTTCTTTTCCATATGGTACTCTTAAAATACTTGAAGAAAGCTCTTATGTCCCTCCTAAGACTTTGGTTCTCATTATAAGTATACTTTTTTTCTTTATTTGATACTCATGTGTCATATCTCACTGCTTGATATTTTCTAGATACTGAAACTCAACAGTATCTTTCTTAAACTTTACTCTCCAGACTCCCATGCAAGTACTCCTATTATTTTTAAGTTAATAAATAAATAAAATATTTTCTTAAAAAGCATGAAGTAAAAGTTGCTTATTTTAATATTATTTAGTTGTTTTTAATATCTGACTTTTCATGACCCAATTTGGGGTTTTTCTAGCAAAGATACTAGCCGGGTTTGCAGTTTTCTTCTCCAATTCATTTTACAGATGAGGAAACTGAAGCAAACAAAGTTGAGTGACTTGCTCAGGGTCATACAGCTGGTAAGTGTCTGTGGCTAGATTTGAATTGAAGAAGAGGAGTTTTCCTGACTACAAACCTAGAGGTCTATTCACCCTACCACTTAGTTGTCCTAAATTGTTCATTCTTGACTTTTTTTTCTCTAAAAACTCATTTCGATGGCCATTAGGGCTCTAGGCAGGAATATGAAAGCCAAGAGTAGGGTAATTAATATTGCTAGGCAGTAGTCATATGAACCCCAAACCCTATCCTAATGCCAAAGTGTTTGGTTGAATATTATTTTGTTGTGTTAATTAAAATGTTAATTAATTTTTCATGTTTCCTCTGGGTTGTAATATATTTTTCTGCATTTTAAACTAATTTGAACTTAGCTCTGATGAGTTAATAGTCTCATTTTGCACAGACAAAAAAAAGAGGTGGAAATGTGGCATACAATTGAATTTACTTAACCCTGAACTATTTAAACATGTAATTGAAAATCAAAAACAGGAAATGGATAGCAGAAATGACATCAGCTGATAGTAATAATTATATCTAGAACTTTAATGAATCCAAATTAATTGCCACAACAAAGAAAACAAAAGAGTCCTGAAAGCACCTTAACTAACAAAAATATGACATATTTGTTAAAAGGGAGATAGATAACTGCCAGAGCAAAATATAAACTTATTTGTAAAATCTTGCAAAGAAGGCTGATGGACAATTATAATGAGTATCCTATCATAAAGCAGAGAGAGAGGCAGTTGAGGATAAAGCCAATTGAAGAAAAAAATTGGCAAGGCTTCCAAAAACATATATTTCCCAAGGGTATTTGAGGACATAGGACTATATGGAGAAAAAAAGAAAATACTTGCAAAAACCATTTCAACAAATTGTTTTCTTTATCAAGGACAATGGAAGCAACATACTTGGCTCCTAATGTCACAATCTCAGAGGTAGAAGTAGTAAAAAATATCACTTAAGAACCAAGATGGGAAAAGTAGCAAAATATGATGACGTATATATGTAGGAGATCTATCCTATGTATAGGAAATACATTTGGAGGGCATTGAAAAAGCTAACATATAAAGTACCTGAAGAAAAGGAAGATACCCACAGGAGAAAATCATGAATATTTTTTATCTTTAAAAATGTGGCTAAGAGAACAATAATAACTACATGCCTATAACCTTACCCTCCCATCTATGCAAAATCTTTGTGAGAATCATATTTATATGCCAGCAACCATCTTATAATAAACATCAAGTGAGGTATAAAATAGGGCAATGTGAAGACTCATATCAGTACATGCCTGATAAAAGAAGAGATGTGGTGCACAATCAAGGTCAGAGAGGGATTATCTGAGGTTTCCAGATATTCCTGTTTGTGGATAGAGATAATATAGTGTCTCCTAGAATAAGTGTGCAAAACTTCAAATGTGTTATATATGTCCATTCACATAGAAAAAATCAAATGGATAAAAAATGTCTGCTACAGATTTCAACATGCGTTTTGATAGATACCATATAAAGCTTGTCCATAAGTATCTGGGACTGTTACTTTTGGTGAACCAGGAATGACTTTGGGGATATTGTTTTACCTCCTTTATGAATTCCTAAATTTCTAGTAAAAACAAAGACCAATATTTTAATACTAATATTCTCTGTTTTGCTATGATTATGAGACAGAAAACAACTGCCAATAATGAAATGAATCTGAGTTTTAGACAAATGACAATGGACAGGCTCATGGTGCGTGTGAACAGGATGCACCCCATAGTCATGAGGAATTCCAAAGAAAAATAGGAATAAAAAACTTCTTCCAGTTATTATAGCATGAGAAGAGAAGGTGGCATAGTCACATGACAAGAATAATGGGTATGAGTTTGACAGTCCAAGTGTTCCACTAGTACCTTTGAAATCTAGAAGAAAGGGAAGATCATTAGCACATTGAATGTATTCCCTATGGCAAACTTTTGGAAGTACATGAATTTGAGTCACATAGGCTGGATAGGTATGTATGGGTCACAATCTTCACTACTGGAAAGATTTTCTAAATTCATGAGATCACACAGATCCATTTGAGTTTCTGAGTATTTGAAAATATATTTTTTTTATTTCAAGTTGAGAATAATTATAGATCAAACTAGAAATCCCTTAATAATATTATTTCCGGGATACAAGTTAATCGAATAGAAAGATTTGTAAAAACCTGAGCAGAATCTGATAGAAAGTAAATGCTCTTGTTCTTGTTATATATTTGAAGTAAAAATCCTTTTACAAAAGCAAATTGATATTAATTGATTAAATGTTATTGGAGTGTTAGTCACTTGCAACAAGGGGCTATACAGCAGGGGGAACACACCCGGAGTAGGGCCTAAAGCTAATTACAACTTAAAAAAATAAAAACACTTGCCTCACCCCTTGGAGATACCACTGGAACTCTGAGGGTGAGATGTAGTAAAAATGACTGTTTTGTTTATTTAATAATTTTTATTTTTTAGAAAAGTTATCCATGGTTACATGATTCATGTTTTTACTTTCCCCTTTACCCCCTGACCTCCTCCCCCCCCCAATAGCCGACACGCATTTCCACTGGTTTTAAAATGTGTAAACGATCAAGACCTATTTCCAAATTGTTGATAGTTGCATTGGTGTGGTCATTTTGAGGCTACATCCCCAGTCATGTCCACCTCAACCCATGTGTTCAAGCAATTGTTTTTCTTCTGTGTTTCCACTCCTGAGTTCTTCCTCTGAATGTGGGTAACATTGTTTTCCATAAATCCCTCAGAATTGTCCTGGGTCATTGCATTGCTGCTAGTACAGAAGTACATTACATTCGATTTTACCACAGTGTATCAGTCTCTGTGTACAATGTTCTTCTGGCTCTGCTCCTTTCACTCCACATCAATTCCTGGAGGTCATTCCATTTCACATGGAATTCCTCCAGTTTAATATTCCTTTGAGCCCAATAGTATTCCATCACCAGTATATACCACAATTTGTTCAGCCATTCCCCAATTGAAGTGTATACCCTAATTTTCCAGTTTTTTGCCACCACAAAAAGCACAGCTATAAACATTTTTGTACAAGTCTGTTTATTTGTGATCTCTTTGGGATACAAACCCAACAATGGTATGGCTGGATCAAAGGGCAGGTAATATTTTATAGCCCTTTGAGCATAGTTGCAAATTGCCATCCAGAATGGTTGGATCAGTTCACAACTCCACCAGCAATGTATTTAATGTCCCAATTTTGCCACATCCCCTCCAACATTCATTACTCTCCCCTGCTATCATTTTAGCCAATTTGTTAGGTGTGAGGTGATACTTCAGAATTGTTTTGATTTGCATTTCTCTAATTATCAGAGATTTAGAACACTTTCTCATGTGCTTATTGATACTTTTGATTTCTTTATCTGAAAATTGCTTATTCATGTCACTTGCCCATTTATCAATTGGGGAATGACTTGATTTTTTATATAATTGATTATCTCCTATTATATTTGAATAATGAGATTTCTGTCAGAGTTTTTTGTATTAAGGTTTTTTTTCCCAATTTGTTATTTCCCTTCTGATTTTGGTTGCATTGTTTTTGTTTGTACAAAAGCTTTTTAATTTAATATAATCAAAATCATTTATTTTACATTTTGTAATTTTCTCTTACTCTTGCTTGGTTTTAAAATCTTTCCTTTCCCAGAGATCTGACAAGTATACTATTCGTAAAACTGACTTTGAGATAATCAAACCATCAGTACTCATTACACCCATTTTATAGATGAGTAAACTCTTTTTTACAGAAGTTACATGGCTTATTCAGAACCAAACAGCTATTAAACATCTGGAATTTAGATGCTAATCATATCACTAATCAGTCAGCACAGTTTTATTGATACAGATTCTGTGCTAAGTGCTAAGGATACAAACATAAAGAATGAGATAATCTATAGTATCAAGGAACTACTTTTTTGTATAGAATGTATATTCCTTGGGGATAGAAACAGTTTCCTTATTTATGTTGTATCCCTATGACTGAGCACATTGTCTGGCATACTGTAGATGCTTATTAAATGCTGGGTGGATTGGATTGAACTCTGACTTTAAGACTAATATTCTTACCAATATATACCACTATCTCTTTTTAAAGTCCCCTCTAGCTCTAACATTCTATATTTCTACAATTTTATGTCACTCATTCAAGGTTCTACAGTCAATAGCAGAGCCAAGATTAGAATTTGGGGCTCCAGACCACAGCCCCCTAATCCTTTGTAGCAGCCTATGCTGACATAATACTGGTTTTGAGATTCATATATTGTGAAATCCTCTTGCAGGTATCCATTTCGAGTTTTCCCAACTCCTGGGGAAGTTACTTGATGAAGAGAAAATGTTTTCTCTACCAATTAGTTTTAAGGAAACCTCATATGTTGGAGATTGCAGCAGACAATGTTTCATTATACTTCCTCGACTCGAACAGAGAGCACAGTGTTATTGAAAGAAAGTAGCATATGTTGTCAAAGTCTAAAGTTACAACTAAGAAACCAAGACCATCAGAGTTATTTGACTATATTTGGAAAATTCACTGAGGTAGGTGATTATATATACATGCATATATATACATATATATATAATTTAAGACACTTTATCAACAGAATCAATAGAGATATTATGCTATGTCTCTGTGTGTGTTTCATGGACAAGAATATATTCATGCTTACAGGCTGCCTTGAAATCTCTAACTCGAAAGTATTTCTAAGAATTATTCTATTTTTTTGATTATAGATTACTTTTTCCTACTAAACCTGACATGTAGAAAAATGGATTGCGACCTATACTCAGTGCTTTATTTTAAAGTATAACCACTTTTTCCTTTTAAAGGAGCTTAATTCATTAAGCAAGCATTTATGAAGTATTTTTTGGGAAATTAATAAGAATTTCTAATAATATTTTATCCCCCCCCCCCAATTAGGCATTTATTAAGTGCCTACTGTGCTAGGTGTTGGGTACACCAAGAAAAAAGTGAAACAATCAATCACTTAAGGAGCCTGCATTCCATTAGAGGGAAAAATATGAATCTATGTAAGTACATATGAGATTTATGCAGAGTAGAGTGGTTTAAAAATGTTTACACTAATTATCTTGCAGTGTTATAAGATGTTCCCTTTGTGATCTTTAAATAGGCTAAACAAATATGAGGATCATGATCATTTGAGATTATATAAGGCTTACTTCTGTTGGTCTCAGTTTCCTCATTTGTCAAATGGAGATAACTCTACCTACCTCACTTAAGGGGATTGTATTGAAAGTCAAATGAGGTAATACCTTTTATGAACTACCCCTCAGGTGTTTACTGCATACCTAAACATTGGACAGGCAATAATGTGGCGAAGATATTAGAGCACAGGGCCTACAGTCAAGAAAACTCATCTCTGAATTCAAATGTGTCTTCAGACACTTACTAGTTGTGTGACTCTGGACAAGTTACTTAATGTTTGCCTCAGTTTTTCATTTGTAAAATGAGCTGGAGAAGGAAATGTCAAACTACTTGAATACTTTTGCCAAGAAGATCCCAAATGGGCTCATGAAGACTTGACTTGACTGAACCACAAAATCATTGCATGCTGGGTCCTGAACTACATTGTGTAAGAGATGAGAAACTCATCTAAAATCACAATAATTCACATATATATATATATATATATATATATATATATATATATATATACAGAATGGTACTTTATGATTACAAAGTCCCTTAGCCGTAACACCTATCATTTTATGGAGGATTATAGAATCACAGAATTACATCTGAGAGCTGGAAAGGAGCTCAGTGGCCATCTAGTCAAGCCCATACATGAAAGGAAATCCTTACTACCACCTAAGTGACAAGTGAGAGGCAGCATGATATAGTGGAAAGAATTCTGAGCTTAGAGTCAGAACCACTAGCAGACGGAAAGATAAGGAAATCTCATATAAGGAAAGCTGTGCTTGAGCTGATCTATGAACAAAACTGGGGATTTTAAGAGCAGAGATGAGAAAAGAATATATTCTAGGCACTGCCCTTGCAAGACACTGTCCTGACAAAGGGATAAAAAAAATAACAAATATAATGGTTTCTTTACCCCAGGACCCAGTATTCTACTAGAAAAAAACAATATTCAAGCAGATAAATCAAGATGATAATTTGAATGGGGAGAGAACACTAATAATTAGCAGATTCAGAAAAAGTTTTTTGGGGGAGCTGGCAACCAAGCTGAGATCCAGAAAGCTAAGATTTTTAAAGGATGAAGATGAGGAGGAAGTACATTTCAAACATGGAGGATAGCCTATGTTATAATATATGGGCAACAGCAAACGGCATTTTTATCGAACCAAGTTTTGTGAACTAAATCTGAAAAGTTCAGCTAAATTCAGCTTATGAAGTGTTTTAAATAGTAAGATGTATGTATATAAGTTTCTTAGAGCTGAGGCACTCAGGGAGAGAAGGGGCTATGTATTCTGGTAACAGTGAGAAGTTCAGTGATAGCTTTGTGGGCAAGGGAAGAGTGAATCACTTGCCAATGGGCCATTTATTATTCATTAAATGGTCATCTAACTCTAAATCTTTCCTGCAGTGCTCTGTTTATATTATGGTGGTGACTCGGCTCTTGAAAGCTTTGCTGTTGAAGCAAAATCTTACCAAACAGAAAAAAAAGACTTTGAGTACAGGTCTGGTGTTGCCTTGTACCTGCTTTCTGAGGAACATATTGGCTAAGCATAGAGGTTTATTGCACAGTTTGACCGTGGCAACTCTTGAAAGGAAATGTATTGACATGTAACTCTATTTCTTTGGTACCATTGTGCTCTTGGTAATGCCATGTGGTTGCAAATAATAGAAAGGACATAATCTCTGGGATCTCATGCACCATTTTCTAAGCCTTTCCTGATCCTCTCAGGTACATTTTGTTGTTCAATCATTTTTTAGTAGTCTGACCCTTCATGACCCCATTTGTGGTTTTCTTGGCACAGATATTGGAGTGGTTTGCCATTTCCTTCTCAAGATCATTTTAGAGATAAGGAAGCTGAGGCAAACAGAGTTAAGTGACTTTCCCAGGATTACACAGCTAGTAAGTATCTGAGTCTAGATTTGAACTCAGGAAAATGAGTCACCCTGATTTAAGGCTTGGCATTTTCCCCACTGCACCACCTAGCTGTGCAAGTACTAGTGCTTTTTATCCCTATTTACCTCATATATTTAAAAATATTTATACATCTGCCTATTATCTGACCTGATAGAATATGAGCTTCTTGGGGGCAGTGGATGTTTCATTTGTATGCTTCCAATCCCAGAATCTAGCAAAATTTGGGATACCTAATGGATATTTAATAAATTCTTTCTTTTTAAAAATTTTATCTCAGCCCATCCTTCCCCTCCCTGTATCAGAGAAGGCATCATCCAGCAATAAGATATGTATATATAGATTATACCTTTCATGTTTCCATTTTCAGGTCATTCTCTGGTGGTAACACATACAAGCTATTTTTTTAAGTATTAAATCTTTAGCCATGTATAATGTTTTCTTGCTTTTATTAATTTCACTGTTCATTATCCCATGTAGTTTTTCTCCAGGCTTTTTAAAATTAGCTTGCTTATCATTTCTTATGGTGAAGTTGTATTCTATAATAATCATATGCCACAATTTGCTTAGTAATTCCAATTGGTGGACATCTTTTCTAGTTCTTTGCCACTATGAAGAGAGCTGCTGGAAATACTTTGGAACATCTAGGTTCTTTCCCTTTTTCCCTTATCTCCTTGGGAAACAGACTCAGCAAAGGTATTGCTGGGTCTTAGGGTGTACAAAGTTCTATAACTGAGTGTAATTCCAAATTGCTTGAAGTTGAATAAATTCTTGATTTAATCTATTATCAAACTTCTGGTGCTTCAGAAGTCAATGGAGATACATCATGAACATAAGTTGACTGCAGCTATTACCAAATATGATCCGTACACAGGAAATACCATATAAGTCAAGGATATGTCTATCCTAAAAGAGGATATGAAGTAGTCATCAGTGAGTGAGGGACATCAGAAGTATAGCCTGAATGCTTCACTGCCATTCATAGGGAATGTTCAATGACCAACAAAAAGACCTTTGTCATATTTGGATGTTCTTCTGTGAAGGGTTTATTGAAGGGCAGGGGCAAAAATGACAGAGCATGAAAAAAGCAATGTAGTATTATGGAAAGAATGTTAGATAGGAAGGACCCAAGTTCAAATCTCACTCAGATACTTACTATCTTTGGTAAGTCAACTGACCTCTCACAGACTCAGTTTCTTTATTGTGATAAGAAGTAGTTAAATTAGACTTCCCACTCTAGGTGTATGATCCTATTAAATACGAACAAGTTGGAATTTATATTGCTTAAGGGAAATTCATGTATTGATAATATCATTAAGCCATTGACTAATAATAGCACCTGATTATATAATATTTGAAGTAAGAGAGTGTGGAGTCATGACAGCTGGGATTTATTTAACATTTTCAGGTTTTCAAAATGCTTTACATATATTATCTCCTTTCAATTGCATGCCAATCTTGTGTGGTAAGGCTACTGTGAACTTCATTTTACAGATAAGAAAACTGAGGATGAAAGAAGTTGAGGGTCTAATAATGATAGTTGACATTTAAACAGTGCTTTAAGGTTTGAAAAGCAATTTAAAATGTTCTCTTATTTAATCCTCACCACAACTTGAGGAAGTAGATGCCATTATTATTCCCATCTTCCAGATGAAAAAACTGAAGCATTTGGAGGTCCAGCGATTTGCCCAAAGCCACACAGCTAGTAAGTGTCTGAGAGAGAATTTGAGTTCATATCTTCTTGAATTGAAGTCCAGCGCTCTATGTATTACACTAGCTGGCCTAGGAGTCAGAAAGACTAGTCTTCAATCTCTGTCCCTGAATACTGGCAATATGACCCTGGGCCAGTCACTCAACCTTTCAATCTTCTAGGTAGCTCTCTGAGACTAAAAGTTTCAGAAAAGATGGAAACACTGATAAAAAGAAGTCCTTCTTTGGGACCTACTTATACCAATAAAACTATAGATTGAGTTCCTATTCTCACAATATCCTGTGATAAAGTGTTACTGTTATGGTCCACATTTTTCAGATGAGGAAATTGGAGCTCAAGGGGAAGTTGAATGTGCTCTTATCCAAATCACTCAGCTAGTAAGTGCTTTAATTTCGATCTAACCATGAGTTTTCCTAATTCCAAGCTCACCATTCTATTCACTATACCAAATTTCTCCTCAGAAGTTAAAAAGTAAATTTCCAAAGGATGAGTGCTTTTCCTGATTCTCATACAATGTTTCCTATCAGAATGAATTTAAGGACTTAAAATCAAAGAACACTGGAGCTACAAGGAGCCTTCCAAATCATCCAGTTAAATTCATTCGGTTACTTTTTCATCCCTTTTATAAAAATGTATATAAGGAGCAGCTAGGTGGCTTAGTGGTTTGAGAGCCTGATCTAGAGAAGAAAGATCCTGATTCAAATCTGACCTCAGGAATTTTCTAGCTGTGTGATCCTGGCTAAGCCACTTAACATCCTTTGCCTAGCCCTTACCACTCTTTTAGTCTTATATCAAATATACAGTATTGATTCTAAGATGTAAGATAAGAATATAAATGTATATATTTATATATATAATTATATAGAAATATAGTTATATAATTGCATAGTATATATAGCATATATGTATATACTACACTACATAACATATACTATATGCTAATCATATACTGTATAATTATATATCTATATTTAATTATAGTTTATATATATAAATATACATAAATGTTATAGTGATATTTAGTAGTTACCCATAGTTGCCCAACTCTCTACTAACAGGAAAGAGGTGTGTTTGTTCTGTTTTTGTGGATCAGGATTGGACACTCAAATTAACCTCAGTTCATCTATCTTTTAATGTTGCTGATATTTACATTATAATAGTATATATACAATATATACACCATTCTTATTTCTACTTTCCTCATTCAGCATCAGTTCATCAAAATATTCAAATATTTCTACTAATTTCTCAATCTGATTTCTTGCAGTACAATAATATTCCATTATATATACATACATCTATATCAGAATTTGTTCTTTCCCTCCTTAAATGATGAAAACCACTCATTTTACAGATGAGGAAACTGACTAGAGAGAAATGACTTTCCTAAGCTCATACAGATACTAAGCAGCAATGCTGAGATTGAGTCAAAAGATAAAAGAATCAGAATTAGAGGTGCAAAGCTCATTGACACTATATATTCCAACATAATAATTTTACAGATGATGGACTGAGCCAGCAAGTTCAAGATTTGAGCCTGAACCTCTGTCTGCAAATCCTTTCCACTATGCCATATATATTTTTTCAAATGGGATACCTATAGAGCATCATATTGTAGGCACTTAAAGACACTCATATCCTGTGAGCATCTCAGTGAAATTCATTTATATTTTTTTTCTATGAAGCAAATGCCTAAAGGATTTTTTGAGATGCAGAAGAGGCCATCTGATGAGTAAAGGGGAAAGAAGAATCTGACCCATTTAGATTGGCCAAATGTCAGTGGAATCTTCTCTCAGTAGTGTGAGCTTAAGGGGGTGTCAGGTTAGTCTGGGTTGGGTGAGAAACTTTGTCAAAGTTTCCACTAGCTCAAAGAGAATTCCAGAAAAATGTCTTTGTTTGACATTTGGGCGTCTGAACTCAATTGCACAGTTTGAATGGGTCTGAGTCTGGAGAAAAAAATTCACACAGTGCTAAAAATAACTGCTAGACAGGTACTTGGCCCTTGCCAACTTTAGAATGTTCTCAGAATTCAGCAGCCGCAAGAGTGACCAATTGTTTGGACATCTGAATTAGCTTTCAATATAGGAACATTTGTTTTCAGTGTAGAAGATTGTGGAATACTTGGTTAACCATTCTCATCTCTAAATATTCCCAAATAGCAAACTCATCAATAACTCTTGGTTATAATATAAGCAAAACCAAGATCATAAATCCTACCCTGAAGCTACTCATTCATTATTCTTTTCCATGGAAAGACAATTTGGAAAAACCATTCCAATGGTCAAATCTACTTTAAAGAATTCAGATGTGTAAAAAACATTGCAACCTAATATGTTTTTAATAGCCACACTCCATAAAACTTTTCCTCACACTTGCTTTGCTTGTTGTCTTAGTGATCTTGGAACATAGAGTGGGAAGAAATCTTAGAGATCATCTAATCAAATCCATCAGTTTACAGATGAGGAAACCGAGGCCTACTGAATGACTTGTAGATTGTAAGTTATTTGCAGAGTTGGGATGTGAGCTCACATTTTCCCTTTCTGTTAGGATTTAGCAAAACAGACATCTTTTTCCCCCTGGAAATGCGCTTTGCAAGGGAATTTCTCTGGATAAACCATTCATTTAATTAAATGTATTATTATGTACCTATCATATACAATGCATTTGCTAGGTGTTAAGGATACAATGACAAAAACTAACAAATGAACAAACCAATCTTTCCCTCAAGAAACACCAGGAATTGTTCTAAATACAAATCTTAACTCATTTGGTCTTAGAATGAGGGGATCTGGATTTGACACTGAAAAATCTACTCAAAGACAATGAGAAAAATCTTTTGAATCCTACTTTAGATACATAGGAGATGATATAGAAATAGAATAGGCAAGACTCAGCAAAAAAAATTACTAGCTCTGCAAATCTTTAATCTCCTTAAGCCTCAATGTCCTCATTTGTCAAATAAGGGTGATAATAATAGTTCCTTAACAAGGTAAGGAGTACAAGTATTATTGAAGAAAGTAAAAACCTTAAAGTATTATATAAATGTGAGATATTACTTTAGACTTGAGCGAGTAACTTATGTTTTCATTTATCAGAAAAAGAGCCTAGATAAAATGATTTTGAAGGTGCCTACTAGATCTGATACTTATTTCTCTGTAAAGTAAAAGAAAAGTGTCTTCTGTAATATTCTTCTACTTTATAATAGCCCTCTAATAATCTACAGGTTGCTTTCTAGCTCTTTTAGGTCCTGCAAAGTAACATTCTATAAGAAATATTCTAACACTTTGAACCCCTACCTTCCCAGTACCTCTTATCGAATATTTCCAATCTTAAGTATCTCTAAGTCTCTCAGACTTTCACCAAGTGACTTACTTGCAAATCTCTTGTTGCCATATGGTATGATCTGATTTATCTAATATATGATCATAAGACTAAAAGTCATTGCTAATAATTGAAAGAAGAATCAATGCTTTGCACAAGCTACCACCACTCACAGCCTACCACTTTGCTTTTTCAGCCTGGCACCGGTCTCTCTTACTTCTACCCACACTGCTGCCTCCAGTCCAACCATCCATGGATATAGTCAATCCCCTTATGTATTTCATGTTGCCATCAATAACATGCCTCCAAACTAAATTATATTTTAGCTTCCAGCTGACAAGATTCAGAAGAGAGCAGAAAATTTGCATTTACTGACTACTAGAGAGAGAGATTTCATAATAGGAATTCTGCTTTCATAGAGTCATTCCTGGGTTCATTTGTCAGGGTGGTGCGTTAGTATAAGATAATGACAATGATAGCAAATTCATCTCTGGAGACAGAGGTAACTCAAATATTAAAGTGATTTTTTAGATAGTTATTCTATTAAATTATAGTAAAATATGTTAAAGACAGTGTAGACAGTTAGGAGGTAGAAGCAGATTACTGCACCTGAAATGGGAGAGACATGAGTTTATATCCCCTTTCAGATGCCTGCTAGCTGTGTGACCTTGATCAAGTAACTTTACCTCTCTCAGTCTCAGTTTCCTTCTCTATAAAGGATTATATATAAATTCCATGCAGGGATTGTGTGAGGACAAAACCAGATAGCAGATGTAAAATTCCTTGCAAATCTTAAAGTGCTATATAAATGCTAGTGAAGATTATGGTGATGACGGAATTGCTCATCTTGGAGGCAAGAAAACTAGGATCTATACATAATTACATTTATATTTGTGTGCATATAAACACATGTATATCTTTACATGTGCATATCTCTATGCGTAACTATAGATATCTATTAGGAGAAAGAATTAGAGGGACAGAGAGACACAGAGAATCATTTAATAGATTGACTCAGTCCTTGTTAACAGAATGTTTTGGACACTCTGCATGTTATATACTGAAAATTAGATGCTAAAATTAAACATGCACTGCACATTTAACTACCTGGAGACAGAGTTGGGGCCTCTAGGAATATATCACAGCATGGATCTCCCATTTATCCAAAGGGATGGAGTGGAAAATTTTCACATACCTCTTCTTTCAAGCCATGTTTGTTCTTTGGGACTCTGCCTCATTCACTTAATTTGTGTTTGTGTGTGTATATGTGTGTGTGTGTGTGTGTGTGTGTGCACGCACACATGCACAGGCATGTTATTTCTGTTTATGTTATGGTAGTAATTGTATATATTGCTTTTTCTTGTTTTATTTTGATTTGTGTTCTTCACTTTGCACCAATTCATGTGCAACTATCTTTCTGTATTTATTACATTTCTTATTTAATAAAGCACAACAATATTCAATTATGTACATACACCATTAATTGGTTTAGTCATTTCTCAATAGATGGGCATGTATTTTATTCTTAATTTTTTGTTACCATAAATACTACTGGTATAGATTCTTTGGTGTACAAGGGGATTGTTTTCTTATCAATGACCTCCTTTTCATATGTCTAGTAGTTAACTCTGGATCAAACAATATGAACATTTTAGTCATTTAATTTGCAGAATTCCAAATTACTTTCCAAATAGATATGCCTACTCACAGTTCCACTAACAATACAGTAGCATATCTATCTTTCCATAACTTCTCTAAGATTAGCTGTTCCTATCCTTTGTCATCTTTGCCTATTTTCAGAGTATGAGGTGAAACCTCAGGGTTGTTTGGATTTGCAGTTCCCTTATTATTAGTGAATTTGAACATTTTTTCATATGGTTGTTAATAGTTTGCAATTGTTTTTAAAATTATTCTTCATATCTTTGACTATCATGAAATATCCATGTAGATATAGGTTAATTCTTTACATATAAACTTTCAGTGTAATTTCTTAGTGTCGTGATTTTGTTGAGATAATGATAGGAACCAAACCCATGATTTCATTGTTATAGGCAATTGAAAGTTCAAGAAACTTCCTATACAATGAAGTTTGGCATCTTCTTTACAACTTATAGTATTAGAGTTGTCCAAATCACTGAGAGAATAAATGACTCAACTATAGGGTTATATAGCCAATATTTAGCAGAGGTAGTACTTGACCTAAGTTTTTCCCATTTTGAGTTCAGTTCTCTGTCCACTAGTCTGTCATTCCAAGTAATATACAAATGCAAATGGAGAGTCAACTTCACTTTAGTGAAAAAAGTGCCTATTTAAAGTACCAACTGTAATGAAGGACTTGTTTGGGGCACTACACGTCTTGATATAAACAAATCTTAGTGACTTTTTCAATGTGGGTGTTGAATTCCTGAAGCATGTCTTCCCAATGTGTTGGGGGCCTTCCTTACTTTCTCTTGATGTCAGGAAGATTTCAAACAGACTCATCCCTTAGTTGTCCCGCATTCCCACTATTTGATTTGGTCTTTTTCCTTCCTACATGTCTTTGATGGCATTCTTTACATTACCTCCTCTGTATAACTGGGATCATAGGATCATGGATTTAGAGCTAGAAGGAAACTTGCAGTTCATTTCATTCTTTGTTCACTTTTCTGAGGAAACTGAGATCTAATGGATTGAAGTGACTTGTCCATGGTTACTTAAGTGGTAAGGAGAATTCAAACTACCCAGGCCTTCTAATACAGATTGAGCACTCATACACCTGTACTTTTATGTTGCAGGCTACTAACACTGTCATCATGTAACTCTCCATTGCCCTTTGGGTGATTCTCCACTTCAGTTCTCCAGAGATGCCATAAAACATTCTTTGACTCACAACCATTTTTCAATAAAAAGGAGAAGAAAATGAAACAATTCCTAGATTGCGGGAGGTAGAGGTAGAAAGAGAATTAAGTCAAAGTGTTCAGATATCAGTTTCCAGGTTTTAATTATCTTAAAACATTTGATTGTTGTTTTGTTTTGTTTTCCTAAATCTGAAACTTTAATTCTACAAGAGTGGTTGTGAGGAGAGGGTGAATGATATTGTTTCTCTGCTTATCTTGTTTTTAATACCTTCATTTTCAATGCTCAAATTTGTTTTAAGGATGAAATACATAAACTCAAGCTGGCAGAAATTTAACATTAAACAGGGTCAGATGCAATTTAGGGATTATGCAGTTTGAATGGTGTTGGGTTTTTGTTTGACTACATGCAGAACTGCCTTGTCAAAGCACTTTTATCTTCATGCAAAAGACTGAGATGATAAAAGGCATTATTGATGTCCTCCCAGCTCCCCCCCACCCCCCACAGATGGAATCCCCCATCACATTGGACAGACTTCAAGAGCTCAATATTTGAAACTAATTTATGTATAGTTTGTTGTATTTGGTTGAGGTTTGTCCTCAGGAAAGTTGGCTAGTTCTCGAAAGGTACACTTAAGTGCCCTGTGTTTACCTACAAGTTCAAAGGGATACTCTGCAGCCAGACACCAGCCTCCCTCAGGAGCAGAGAATGTTGGACCAAGGCCCATCTTGCATCTCCAGAGAAACCAAGAATCCCTGTTTTGAGTGATCTCCAGATGAATCCATTCTAATGCCCCCTGGGAACTTTAAACATTAGTTAGAAATAGACATGACTTGTACTTGGAGTGTGTCTGCCTTTTATTTTTAAATGCTGTCCTGGTTTCTCTAGCTAAAGACTGCCACCTGACATTTAGTCTAGTAACCTCAATAGGTGAGAGGCAGCATGAGGTAGTGAATAGAGATCTGACCTTAGGACTAAAAAAATATGTATTCTAGTCCTAAACCTGACAAATACAAGCTGGATGACCTTGTCCTTTAACTGTCCAGTGGCCCAGATAATTATTTAATTGCAATCTACATGATAGGAGAAGTTCCTTCTCAGTAACTTCTTATATAAAAAGGAACACTATCAGGATCATATTTGTAAGATTTTCTATGCATTAACACAAGCTGTTGCTGGGATAAAAATGTTTCATTTAAGCTGAGATTCTTTTTCTGAATATCCTTAATATGAGATTTAGAGCTGAAAGAAATCCTAGAAGCCATCTAGTTCAATTCTCTAATTTTATGGATAAGGAAACTGATGTTCAGAAAGGTCACATGATTTGTCCATAAAGGATACATAGGCAGTAAATGAGATTTGATCACACATCCTCCAACTCTAAATCTGGCATATTTTATACTGGACCATGCTACCTTGGTATCCAAGTGCAAAACTAGGGGCAACAGACACAATTTGAATAGAATCAGATTGAAATTCCATACCACAAGATCAATGTTCTAAATAATTATGCTTAAACAAAACCAGATTGTATTAACTCAGAAAGTAGTGAGTTCCCCATCACTGGAGAGTGGAAGCAGAAACTCTTATGGTCAGATATAAATTGGAAGATATCCTAAGTCCTTTTATAACTCTGATATTAGATGATTCTGTGATTTTGATACTATTTACTATTCTGAAGATATGATGAGGGATTGCAGTTTGTACACCTTTACTTGATCTGGAATGTTCTTTTCATTCCTTTCTACCTGTCTGAATTTCTCCATTTTTCAAGATCCAGGTATTGTCTTTTCCTTCCTTCCTTCTTTTTTTCCTTTCTTTCTTTTTTTCCTTTCTTTCTTTCTTTCTTTCTTTCTTTCTTTCTTTCTTTCTTTCTTTCTTCCTCCCTTCCTTCCTTCCTTCCTACCATCTCCTTCTTTTCTCCTTGCATTCCTATCTTCCTTCTTTTTTCAGAATACAATATACAGGATTTTTCCCACAAGTGTCATCAGAGATGGTAGGAAAACACAATAATGAGTTCAAGTCACAAAGCCCATTCAAGCTAATTCCCAGCTTATCAAAAAAGCTAGTAGAAATGATTACCAATACTCTTCAAATGATTCTTAAAAGACAAAAACAAAAAACAAAACCCTTTAGTTTCTGTCTTGTAATCAATACCATAGATTGTTTCCAGGGTAAAAGAGTAGTAAGGACTAGGCAATAGAGGTTAAATGACTTGCCCAGAGTCACACATCTAGGAAGTATGTGAAGTCAAATTTGAACTCAGGATCACCCATCTCTAAACTTGCCTCTCAATCGACTGAGCCACCTAGCTATCCCCTCCTCCAGATTCTTGAAAAACTCTGGAGAATGGATACTAAGTTGCAGAATTTTAGATGAGCAAATGTCCTAATCTTCAAATAAAGCAAAAAGAATGGCATTTCAGTGAGACTGATTTTGATTCATGAAAAAAATGCTAGAATACATTATTGAAAGGATAGTTTGTGAGCGTTAAGAAAGACTGTCGGTGGAGGCAAAGACCTCTTTGTAACTATTGGGGTTACACAATGATTATAGCTTTAATAAGTTTAGATCATGAAAAAATTAACTTCCTTCACTTAAAGGGGTAGTTAGACCAAACTGGCATATGTAGGGAATATTATGAACATAGCTTCCCCTCATTTCAATAAGGCATTTGATAAAGCTTCTTTTGATATTTTTGTATATAAGATTGAAATATATGTTAGATGATGAATTTAGAACTGTCTGATATCCTGAAAAAGATTAGTGATTAATAAATTGATGATGTCAACTTCATAATCTATCTCCTTTCTATCTGAACCCTCTCCCTCTCCTTCCCTCTCCTTTTCCTTCTCCTTCTCCTTCTCTCTCTCCCTTCCCTATCTCACCTGGATCTATCATCTCTTCTCACTTGGACTATATTAATAACTGGCCAAATTGTTTTCTCTGTCTCCACTTAAATCCATTCTTCACATTATGGCTAAAACATTCTTCTTAATCTACCCATCTGATCATGTCACTCTCTTGTTTTAAAAGTTCTTATAATTCTCTATTGTCTACAAGATAATCATTGACTTAACTTTCTGGTGTTATTCCACATTACTCCCCTTCAACCAAACCATTATCAGCTATTCTCTCAACATCATGCCATCTACCCCTTCTATATATTTATTCACTTGTATACACCTTGAATATATTCCTTAATCTCTACCTATGCAAATTCATTTCTTGCTGGATGGTATCTCCTTCTTGAAGATTTTTCTGATTCCTACAGCTAACATATTCTCTTTGACCTCAAATTTTCCTAAAGCACCTTTTCTAGGCCTCTCTTTTGCCTTTATTGCATTTTACCTCTTTTACCTATGTATGTACTGTATTAGCAGAATGGAAATTCCTTTATGGCAAAGACTGTTTTTCATACTTTGATTCCATACACATAGTAATCAACAAACATTTATCAAGTACTTTTTATGTGCTTGGAATTTCAATAAATGTTAAATTCATAGGGAGGGGGATGATTTCAATTGAATGTAATGAGACCCATCTTGGCCAGTGTGGTGGCTACCATTTTTCAGTGATTGATAATGATATAGATAATGTACTTATCATTTTTAACAGATGATACAAAGCTGTAGTGCAGGTAGGTGGCACAGTAGATAGAGTGCCAGACCTAGAGTTAGGAAGACTCATCTTCCTGAGTCCAAATCTGACCTTAGATCTTTACTCTCTGTGTGACCTTATGAAAGTCACTTAACCCTGTTTGTCTCAGTTTCCACATCTGCAAAATGATCTGGAGAAGGAAATGGCAAACTCTCTCCTTGCCAAGAAAGCACCAAAAAGGGTTAGAAAGAATTGGACATGATTGAAACAATAGAATAAGAACAAAATACAAAGCTGAAGCCAACATTTTAAATGACAAGATCCATAAGGGCAGGGGCTAGAATAATGATATGAAGCTAATATGACAAAAGTAACGAGGATATGATCCATTGGAAAAAGCACCGACTTTGGAGTCATAGTTTCTGGCTTCTAGTCCCTCTTTTAAAGTTATTGCTTATGTGACCTAAGCACTGTCTCTCTAGATCTCAGTATTATCTTCTGCACAATAAGAAGTTTAGTTCAGATGACCTTTGAGGTTCCTTCTACCTCTACATCTATGATCCTTTAATGGAAAGTCTTTCTCAAGGTCAAAACATAACAGCATTCATTATGTAATGTTTCAAGGTTGTAAAGTGCTTAATTATATTATTTCAGTTGATCCTGACACAGAGAATTTAAATTCCTTGCCCAGAATCACACAGCTTTTAAGTGTCTTCGAAGAGTTTTAAACTTGGGTCTTTTTGACTCCAGATCCACAACATTAGACAGTGTCCCACCTAGCGACTTAAATAAAAAGAGATGTTATTGTTGAGTTATGTCCAACTCTCTGTGACCCTGTGGACCATGCTGTCTATGGAGTTTACTTTGGCAAAGATACTGGAGTGGTTTTGGCATTCTGTATTAAGGCAGACAGAGGTTAAGTGATTTTCCCAACATCACATAGCTAGTAAGTGTCTGAGGCCAGGTTTGAACTCAGGTCTTTCTGACTCCTGGCCCAGTGCTCTATCCACTGGGTCATCTAGCTGCCTCCCTAAATCAAAAGTAGTGGTATATAATAAAAGATCTCTGGCTAGGCAACCATTTGGGTGATCTAGGTCGGGAGTAATATGCTTGAAGTTTCAGTGTGCATGAGCAGAGTGACTCAGTGGGTGAAAAGCTAAGATAATCTTATGCTGTATTTAAAGAATCATGACATGCAAAACAAGAGAAATGAGAAGGGCTCCATTCTGCCCCAAGGTTTTGGGTTCAGTCTTGGGTCCCGCATTTTAACAAGGACAGGCAAAAATCAGGGCATGTACAGAAGAGAAGACTGGGAGAGTAAGAATGGAAAACACATGATATAAGGATGGATTCAAGAAATGGGAGATACCTGGCTTGAAGAAGAAAGAACTGAAGTACATAATAGGAATTTTCAGATTCTCTCAACCTCTTCTCCAAGTCTTATCTGTTGCCATATCCTTTTCAATTGTCCTATCGAATCGTCTCTTGCATACATTCTGTCCTCAGCTTTTTCACCAGTCTCTCATCACCTCATAATTGGACTATCAGAAAAGTTTGCTGCTTTGTTACCTTGCCTCAGGCTTTCTACTCTCCAGTTCATCCTCTATTCAGTGGTCTTCCTGAAGTTCAGGTTTGACCATGTTTATACATTTGTCCCTCCATTCATTAAACTACCCTTTTTTTAATTGTGCACACATCATATCACCACAAATAGGATGGAAAATTCTTGATGACAGATACTGTTCTTTTTCACATTTTGATTCCCTATACCTAAGTTCCTCACAAATGGATTGAATCCACTAATCAGTATCCAACATCCTTTATGACTTGGCCATTTCCTACTTTCCAGACTTCAAAACTATGTGCTATCTCCCTTTGCTGCATATTCTGTGATCCAGTGACATGATAGCCTGTTTGCTGTTATTTGCATTAGGCACTGAAGCTCTCTGGGAGGCATTTTTGCTAGAAGTCCCCCATACCTAGAATTTTCTTCTTCCTCTTCTGTACCTGTGGCCTTCCTTAGTTTCTTTCTGTGATTATTCAGTCATTTCCTACAGTTCATTAGCTCATTTGAGGTTTTCTTGACAAAAGTACTAGAGTAGTCTGCCATTTTCTTCTCCAGATCATTTTATAGATGAGGAATTAGACAAACAGAGTAAGTGACTTCCCCAGGGTCATACAGTTAGTAAAGTATCTGAGGCCAGATTTAAATTCATGAAGAAGAATCTTCCTCATTCCGAGCTCAGTGCTCTGGCCATCATGCCACTTTCAGTCACAACTAAAAATCTACCTTCTACAGAATAACTTTTTTGATTCCCTTCAGTTCTAGTATCTTCTTTCTATTGATTATCTACAGTTGTATATGTATATATGTATCCTGTATATGTATGCATGTGTATGTATGTATATATTATCCTTGTACATAGTTGTTTTCTTGTGGTCTCCTTTTGGACTGTGAGCTTATTGATAGCAGAGTTTGACTTCTATTTTTCTTTGTAGAGTTGCTGTTTATCACGTTTTTTATATAGTAGGAACTTAATAAATGTTTCTTCATTAACTGATTATATTTGAAAATTTGAGGAATTGTCCTATTAAAGAGGGAAAAAAATGTTCTCCATGAATCTAGAAGGAAAAAAATGGTAGCCATGAGTAGAAACTATAGAAATAAATTATAAGTGAACACAAAGAAAAACCTCAACAATTATCAAAATTTAGAAAAAAAAGTTCAGCAACTTTATGATTTTATATGGCAGTGGTGTCCTAGAGAGAGGACTGGAGTGTGAGTTATTTACCCTTTTTGGACCTTATCCTCCTTATCAGTCTTTCCTCATCTGTTAAATGAGGATTTGGAGGTAGGTGATCTCTAAAGCTCCAATATCACAGCATCCTAGAAACTGATTTAGAAGGGATTTCACAGGCCATCTAATTCAACTTGTACTTGAATAATTATCTTTTTATAACATACTTGACAAGTTTCAACCTTCATTGGATGACTTCCAAGAAGAGGGAATGCAATACCTCTTAAGTAGCTTGTTTTAAATCTTATGATCCTATTTCTAGACCATCCTTATTTTTTCCTACTAACTTATGAACTCTTTGAAGGCAAAGTCTCTGAGTTATCTGCATCCCTAGGATCTAGCAAAATGTGCTACCTATGATTGTTGTTCAATAAATGTCTGCTGAATTAAACTCATTTCATTGCTTCAAACCAGTAATGTCAAACTTAAATAGATATGGATCCCAGAAGCCACATATTGACTTAGAAAACCACAAATTAGCATTATCTATGTTGTCATAGTTTATTTATTTTTAAAACATTTCTCAATTACAATTTAATCTGGTTCTGTCCCTGAGGGGCAAGTAGCCTACTGGCTGAATGTCTGACCTGGTAAATTTTTGTGTAGGCAATCATGTTAGGTGCAAAATGTAGTATTCAAAAATGACCGTTACCACTTAAGGCTTGAATAAGCTTGGCTTCTAAGGGCCCTTCCATCACTAGGATGACTGCCATGAATCTAAGCACCAGAAAAAGTAGGGGAATCTGAGAGTTAACAGAAATGGGGTCTAGATGAGGAGGAGGCAGGATGGTTGGGTGGGAAAAGGATGAATGGATTCTTTTTGAAGAATCAATCAGGAATAGAAACTCAAATCTTAGGAGAAGAGGCAAGGCTGTAAGGCTGATCCTTACACCTTAGACTCAAGGTCACTCTATCTTCACTCCCCTTCAGTCTTCTTTCACCTGTTTCTTCAACTTCCTTATCTAAGGCTAAGATTAAGAATCATGCACCTGGATGGGGAACGGATTCCTATTACCTGTTTCCAAGCTCATAAATCTTTTCCAGTCCAAGCTGAATGCCATGGAACCGAAGAGAGGCCATAAGTACAGCCTGCAACAAGCTCATTAGGCCAAGGTCTTGATATTAGCAGGAGCATGGTTTTGCCTGACTTGTTACTCTGATAAGTGCCTTTGAAGTGTCTGATTTAAGCAAACTTTTAAAACCCTGATCCCAAAGTGCCCCGCCTGGCAACTTTGATCTGACTCTGTACAAATCTCTCCTTGGAGCCTCCCCAGGTGGAACTGGGGACAAGGAGAGGTTATAACCCCTGCTCTTTTGGAGTGAGAAAGAACCAGGTTACACAATACCCACAATATGGATTAGCTCTACCCGTATACATATTTGTAGACTCCAACATTCCAATTTTTTTCCCTGGGTTTTCAGATAAGCAAACAAACAAATAAGTATGACCATCCTTGAGTAAATTAGGATGGTTCATGAGTCAAGTGCTTAAACCCTAACTGCAAACTGATGTTGCACATAAAGGAAATACACTTAAGTGAGAAAATCAATGTCTTGGAAGAAAAAAATGAGGGGGACATTATTTGGCTGGAGATCAATGGAGGGAGAAACAAAAGATATATTGAGATAGGAATATAGCATAGACCATTAGTTATGAAATGGGACTTGGATGATGGATTTAGGAAATCTCAAACATGATAGAATCATGATGTACCAACATAGGGAACTTTGTCTAAATATCTGGACATTTTCTTTGCTAAAAGTTGGTTATTTCTAGACTTAATTTGTCAATTAGTTGACAAATTTCTTTGCAATTTTCAAAACATGGAGGAATTGACAGAGGAACTATTATTATAAATCAATGTTGACCATTAAGGAGGAGTTGTCTACAAGGATAGAAATGATATGAAACTTAGGAGGATGTGATCATTATACCTTGAAATTCATAATAGACAATTTTTTTAAAAATCCAGACATAATTTACTGTACACTTTAGCTTTTTTTTTAAAAAGTAGTTTTTTAGAGTTCATTGGGAGAAAAAGGAGGATTTTATAGCATAAATCCTACAAGAGAATTCAGCCTAATGAGAATCGGATAATGAAATTAACAATGAAATTCTGATCAATGAAAATTACTACACAATGGGGACCTCATATAACTACTTGCCAGGCATGATGTAGAGCTGACCATGATGTGACATTCACCTTGGAACTGTAATCTTAGTTTCTCTCTATCCATATGCAGTGTGCTTACTGGCTTTTCAGATGACATCATCCTGCAAATGTCTACACTGTTCCCCAATCAGAATTTTTAGAGGTTATACTGAGCCACAAATGGTCCTATACAGAGACATTTGCTCTGAATCATCCCCTAAAACTCCTCTTGGTAACTTTGCCAGATTTAGGGGTATGACCAGGGACAATATCAACTACATGCACCAATGACTTATGGGGGGAAATGTGAGAATGAGGGGATATCATTATTTAATCTCAAAATCTTGATCTGAAAGCAGAGAAGAAAACAAAGGGAAGCCCATCAATTGGGGAATGACTAAACAACTTGTTGTGTATGATTGTCATGGGATACTACTGTGCCGTAAAAATGATGAGTAAGTTAATTTAAAAAAATGTGGAAAGACCTGCATGAAATTATAAAATGCAAAATGAGCACAACATTATATGGAGTAATAGAAATACTGTCTAAACAACATTTGTATGTCTTCCTCCAGAGAAAGAGCTGATAAAAAGAAACAAACATGACATAATATATGTAGAATATATATACATACATACATATATATATATATATAATATATAGTCAAAGGCTACTAGAGCTCTGCCCTTGCAAGACAGTTTGATCAGAGTTTTAACCATCAGATCCTAAGGTTTAAGATACTATATGCAGCTTTTAAAATTTTATCATAGGGCAAAGGAGAAGGGAATAATCATTTATATAAGTATTTGGCACCTTCACACTTTACTTCTCTGAAAGGTAGTGTCATTTTTATCTATGTTTTGCAGTTGATGAAATTGAGACAAGGATAGGTTAAATGTCTTGTCCAGGGTAACACAACTAGGAAATGTCTGAGACTGGATTTGAACTCATGACTTCCTGATTCTATATATTGCACTCTATACATTGGACCTCCTAGCTGCTTTGCCTACCATCCTCAGTAGATGGGAAAGTGACAACAAATAAGAGAGATAAGGTAGAACTTTTCAATTTTTATGTTCTTAGATAAAACAAAAATTATTAATAGAAAGGTGAAAAAGTTTTGTCAACCCTAGTGTAAGATTAAGCATCTTCCCAGGTAGGATTGGCAAAGCTGGAATAAAGGAGTAGAAGTCAATCATGTTAGAGAGAAAAAAAAACTAAGAAAAAACAAAATTCTAATCTCTTTTGCTGAGGTAGAATTGATTTTTTTTGTTTTGTTTTGTTTTTGTTTTTTTAAACCCTTGTACTTCGGTGTATTGTCTCATAGGTAGAAGATTGGTAAGGGTGGGCAATGGGGGTCAAGTGACTTGCCCAGGGTCACACAGCTGGGAAGTGGCTGAGGCTGAGTTTGAACCTAGGACCTCCTGTCTCTAGGCCTGACTCTCACTCCACTGAGCTACCCAGCTGCCCCCTGGTAGAATTGATTTTTAAAAAATCTTTACCTTTCATCTCTGTGACCAATATTGTTTATTGGTTCCAAGGCAGATGAACATTATGGACTAGGCAATGAGAACTAAATGACTTGCCCAAGGTTATATAGTTAGGAAATGTCTGAGGCCATATTTGAGCCTAGGACACCCCATCTCTAGGCTAGACTTTCAATCTACTGAGCCACCTAGCTGCCCTCTGTTGGGTTAGTTGTTAAAACATTTTTAATAAGACTGCCTGCCCTTTGATCAAGCCATACCACTGTTGGGTTTGTACCCCCAAAGAGATAATAGGGAAAAATACATGTACAAAAACATTCATAGCCACACTCTTTTTGTGGTGGCAAAAAATTGGAAAATGAGGGGTCCATCAATTGAGGAATGGCTGAATAAATTGTGGTATCTGATGGTGATGGAATACTATTGTACTGAAAGGGGAATGATGAACTGGAGGAATTCCATGTGAACTGGAAAGACCTCCAGGAACTGATGCAGAATGAAAGGAGCAGAACCCAGAGAACATTGTACATAGACTGATACATTGAGGCACAACCAAATGTAATATACTTTTCTACTTGCAACAATGTAATGATTCAGGACAAACCAGAGGGATTTATGAGAAAGAAAGCTATCCAGATCCAAAGAAAGAACTGTGGAGGCAGAAATGCAGAAGAAAAACATATGATCAGTCACATGGTTTGATGGGGATATGATTGGAGACGTTGACTTTAAGTGATCACTCTACTGCAAATATTGTTAATTTGGAAATAGGTCTTGTTCAATGATACATGTAAAACCCAGTGGAATTGCTCAATGGCTCTGGGAGGGGAGAAATAAGAGGGGAGGGAAAGAACATGAATCATGTAACCATGGCAAAATATTCTAAATTATTTAATTAAATAAAATTTAAACAAACCAATTTATAAACTTTCTAGAAATATGTTATTTTAAATCCCTCTCTGTTCCCCTTACCAATAAAAACTCTTACAATCTGAATAGGGTAACATATTGGTTTTAGAGAACAGGTCAGGTGGGAAAAGACACTCCTGTAAGCTGAACAAATCTTCAAGAATAGAGAACCAAGTCAAGATGGGAGGAAGTAGAAATAAATAACCAGTGCAATAATGCCAGGGAATCAAGCCATGGGACTTCCTGGTGAAGATAATGCTGAAGGCTAGTGGCAAGAGTCAATTAATTAATTAAAAACCTATAAGCTCTTAATATTTTTCAGAGAATCTGCATATCTATTTCCTCATTTGGTCTCTCCTTTCAGTACCTTTATTTATTTTGCTGGGGGAAAAATACTAAAGAGGAAGGCGTGATGATTCAGTGGTAAGAGAACTGAACTTCTAGTGTTGACCTTGAAGACATAGAATCCAAAGTGGAA
Source organism: Gracilinanus agilis (assembly GCF_016433145.1). Taxonomy (NCBI): domain Eukaryota; kingdom Metazoa; phylum Chordata; class Mammalia; order Didelphimorphia; family Didelphidae; genus Gracilinanus; species Gracilinanus agilis. The sequence goes on from NC_058130.1 coordinate 675,924,521, forward strand.
TTTCAACACTTCTGCCACTCATGTAACTTTGCACAAATTACTTAACATATCTGGGTCTCAGTTTCCTCATCTATAAGATAAGGATATTAAGCTAGATAATTTCTAGGATCCCTTTCAGCCCTAGTACAATGTCCTGTGGTCTTCATTTTACATATGGAGAAAATGAGATAGAAAGGTTAAATAACTTATCCTAGTCAATAACTATTCTTAGTATTGAGAACCAAGATCCAAACCCGAGTTCCTGAATTTTACTTCTGAATTCTTTTCTTCTATCAAATGCAATATCTTTTGAGGTCAAATTCTTGGAATATATTTTTGAAGTCCTTGGATGAAAAGTGTTGTGGTAGAGCAATCTATTATTATGAATATGATTAAAAATTTAATTGCCCTTCACAAATTTATACTGAAAAATCCTTATTTGGATTCTCTACAAATGAGATCTTTTGGCTGCTGAACATAAAGAACATAATGCATGTATGGGGAGTTCTGGATGGATAGTAACGGAAGGATGAATCCAAATGAATATGTGACTAGTCTCATTATAAACCCCACCTCTCTCTTAGCCAAAGCTTTGAAGAGAATTGCTGAGGTTCATGAGCCTCTTAGAGCAATGTAGACAACAAGTATTTATTTTTGCTTTCTCTTTTGCTCTTAGCCTCTTCCAGTCTTGGGAATTTCTGTTAGCATAGGTGAGTAAAGATAACTAAATCTAATGACTGAACCATCCTATCATGAACTATCATGAAACTAATCATGAAAATGGCACAGAAATGGCATTAAGAAACCTAGGTGACAGAGGTGTGAGACTCTGAAAGGAGTTGATCCCAAGTTTCTGAGAATCGTTCTTTGCCAAACACACACACACACACACACACACACACACACAATAAGAAGGAGGATAAAGAAGATGCAGGCCAGCAATGCTGAGGCAGTCAAGATTCAAGCAGATGCTGTTAAGGCTCAAAGCACCAAGGCCTCCAAGGATAATGTCCTCAAGTTCAATATTTCCCAAAGCTAATATCCAGCAAGCTGGCTCCTAGATAGCCACCATGCATTCAGATCCTCGTGTTGGTATCAAATACTTCAGCATCTAAGGTTGTCAGAAATGCTGACCCTAAGGCTGCCAAGCCTGTTGAGTCCAACATCACCAAGTCTGATCTCAAAGTTGCCAAGTCGGATCCCAAGACAGTCAAGTCTAAAGCCAAGATTGCAATATCTCATCTCAAGAACACCAAATTTGATTCTAAAGTCACAAAGCCCAATGATTCCAAGAATGCTAAGCTTACTGACCTCAAGCCTGGGAAGTCCATTAACCCTAAGAGTGCCAAACCCAAAGATGCTGGAGGTAAAGCTACTAGTCTCAGAGGTTAAGTGACTTTCCCAGGTTTTACAGTTAATAAGTGCCTGAGACTGAATTTTAATTAAGATCTTTCTCCCCACAAGTCCAAGGCCAATGTACCATCTAGCCAACTATCTCTCAAGGATTTCCAGGCAGTAGAGACACCTGAACCACTTTAGCATTACTGCAGCTCAAAACTCACTGAATCAAGGGATCCAACTTCCCTATAAGTAGGGATGACACCACCACATCTAAGAGAAGGAGAGATTTAAGCTGGATCCTGAAGCTAAAGAACATATCTTCTCTCTATAAAACAAGGCACTATAGGGTTACAAAGGCAACATAGACCATGGCACCTGCCATCACAATATGATTAATTTGGGGAAGCTGAATGTGGTAAGTATCAAAATAACAGCACAGATTATAGGTGCCTGTTGGATAGAGGAAAGAACACTGGATTTGAACCAAAGGACCTGGGTTGAAATTTCAATTTGATAGTCAAAAAATATTGAGTGCTTACTATACCCACACACTTTGCTAAGTGCTATGGATGCAAAAAAAGTCAAAAGACAATTCCTGTCCTCAGAAAATTTTCAGTGTAATGGAGGAGTCAACAGGCAAATAACTACAAACAGATAATCAGTATAATCTGGAAATAATAAATTTAAAAATAGAAAAATGTATTTTGGGGTAAAAATATGAGCTTTAAATGGATTTTTTAGTACAATGTATGTCCATTACTAATATTTAAGTAAGCAAATATTTTTTAGTTCCCCAAAAGATGGAAGGCACTAAAATTAAGAGGGATTGGGAAAGGTTTCCTCTAGAAGCAAAGATTTTAGCTGATAGCTAGGAGGAAGAAGAGATGAAGAGGGAAAGTATTCTAAGCAGAGGACAATCAGAGAAAAGGCTTAGCATGCTAATGGCAAACCTATGACACATGTGTTAGCTCTGACACGGGTAGCCATTTTCAATGACACGCAGCCACATGCACCCGCAAACAGAGAAGTATGGGACTGCATGCCAAGGATGAAACATCTGCTATAGTATAGTGTAGACACTCTGTGCACTTTAGATGACAATTATACCAATATTAATTTACCTATTTGGTTTATTAAATACAGTTATATATTATGATTATACATTTTTGTTATTTAAACTATAAATACCACGAAATTATGATTTTTTTCTCAAAGTGACACACCAGCTGAGTTATGCTCGGTTTTTTGGGGAATTTTGACACACCAAGCTCAAAAGGTTGCCCATCACTGGCTTAGAGCAAGAGATGGAATGCTTTGTTCCAGGAACAGCAAGGAGCTAGGTTAGTGTCATTGGATCATAGAGTACTTTACATTTCTGTACTTGTTAGCAGGATCCTGTGAGTCCTTTGTGTCTTATCTCTCTTTTCTTGAAGTCAAACTAAAAGGTCATCCCACATCTTTACCCACGTTGTACATTGAGTATCTATGTAGGAGTGAAGACCCTATCATTTACATGTAGGAAAACCACATATATTCATGTACTACAATTTTTCCACCATTCCAGAATTTATGGGAACTTCTTAAGACTTTATACCTCCACTCTCCTCTTCTCTTTTTCCTTCTTTTTCATCCTCTCTTTAGCATAAGAAAATTTGTTTTATTTGTGCCTATTCCCTCTCTAGAATTATTCCTTTCTGTTTCCACTCCTTACTGTTGCCAGTTCTTTTTCTGTTGAAGTATTTACATGCCAAACTATTTGTGTGTGTGTGTGTGTGTGTGTATTTTCATTCTTTCTTTATCCTTTTGAGAAAAGAATGAATTTATTAAAATGTCTACTCTTTCTACCCATTCTTCATGATTCTTACATACTCCAGTTATGAGAAATAGCAAGTCTCTTTTCTAATAATACCATAGCATATAACATAATAATACTAGTGTATCTCTTTTATTCTACCTTCTCTTTCCCCTATCAAAAACCTTAGAATAGAATGGAAACACTTTCTAGGTCCTCTATTTTTTTCTTATCTAACTCCTTCAATACTTTCTTGAAACCATTAAGATTCTTAAGGAAACATATCTTTTCCTTCTTTTAGAATGCTGGTGATATTTTATTTTGTGCCCCCTCACAACTTCCCAAATAAATTTCCATTTCTAGATTTATCTTGAGTCTTGTGTTACATTTCAAAATTTCTATTCAGCTCAGATCATTTCACTGAAAACATTTGAAAGTTCTCTATCTTATAAAGTCCCTCCATAGGGCTATATTCAGCTTTTCTGGGTAAATTATTCCTGGTCATAAGCCTGTAAGTTTTGTCTTTTAACTGATGTATTCCCAAATTATATCTCATTTAGAATAGAAGCCATCAGGTCTTATGTGATGCTGGTTATAGATCTTTGGAGCTTAAATGACTTCTTTCTGTAAGAATACAGTATTTTCATTTTATAGAAACTATGAATTTTGCCATAAACTAGGGGCTTTTTCTTTTAGGCTTTCATATTTTCACTTTGTACCCTGGGTCTAATAGATTTGTTTGCTTTTATGATTCTTTCAAATACTATGTCCAGGAGTTTTTAACATGGTTATCAGACAGTATAATTATTCTTGAAATATCTTCCATTGAACTGTTTTCCAAGTTATATGTAAGTATATATGTGTGTATAAATATATACATATATTTACAGATTAGATATATTTTCTTCTATTTTTTCAGTCTTTTGATTTTGTCCTAATTCTTGTTGTATCATATAATCATTGATTTCTGTTTGGTATATTCTATTTTTTTAAAGCCCTTTACTTAGTATGGTTGGATCAAAGGGCAGGCATTCTTTATAGCCCTTTGAGCATAGTTCCAAATTGCCAGCCAGAATGGTTGGATCAGTTCACAACTCCACCAGCAATGCATTAATGTCCCAATTTGGCCACATTCTCTCCAACATTCATAGCTCTCCCCTTCTCTCATTTTAGCCAATCTGCTAGGTGTGAGGTGATACCTCAGAGTTGTTTTGATTTGCATTTCTCTAATTATTAGAGATTTAGAACACTTTCTCATGTGCTTATTAATAGTTTTGATTTCTTTATGTGAAAATTGCCTATTCATGTCCCTTGCCCATTTATCAATTGGGGGATGGCTTGATTTTTTAAACAATTGATTTAACTCCTTGTATATTTGAGTAATTAGACCCCTGTCAGTGTTTTGTTATAAAGATTTTTTCCCAATTCGTTGTTTCCCTTTTGATTTTGGTTGCATTGCTTTTGTTTGCACAAAAGCTTTTTAATTTAATATAATCAAAATTATTTATTTTACATTTTGTAATTTTCTCTAACTCTTGCTTGGTTTTAAAATCTTTCCTTTCCCAGATATATGGCAGGTATACTAACAGACTTGTATGAAAATATTTATAGTCGCGCTTTTCATGGTGGCAAAAAACTGGAAAATGAAAGTATGTCCTTCAATTGGTGAATGGCTGAATAAATTGTGGTATATGCTGGTAATGGAATACTATTGCGCTCAAAGGAATAGTAAACTGGAGGAATTCCATGTGAACTGGAAAGACCTCCAGGAACTGATGCAGAGTGAAAGGAGCAGAACCAGAAGAACATTGTACACAGAGACTGATATACTGTGGTAAAATCGAATGTAATGGACTTCTGTACTAGCAGCAATGCAATGACCCAAGACAATTCTGAGGGATTTATGGAAAAGAACGCTACCCACATTCAGAGAAAGAACTGCAGGAGTGGAAACACAGAAGAAAAGCAACTGCTTGAACACATGGGTTGAGGCAGACATGATTGGGGATGTAGACCTGAAACTAACATACCAATGTAACTATCAACAATTTGGAATTAGGTCTTGATCAATGACACATGTTAAAACCAGTGGAAACGAGAATTGGCTCAGGGGGGAGGTCGGAGGGTGAAGGGGAAAGTAAAAGCATGGAATCATGTAACCATATTAACTTTTCTAAAAAATAAAAATTATTAAATAAAAAAGTACTTTAGTTGATTGAAGTTTTTGTCTCCCCTTAAAGTTTTTTTATTTTCCTTTGAATTCTACCCTCAAGACTTTTTATTCCTGAGTAAATACTCATGTAGTCCTAGAAGATCTATTCTTTTTCCTTTAAGCCTCTGTTTTGGAATTCTCCAGATTTTCAACAATGTTTGATAGTTGTTTTTAAAAATTTATTCATTTCTCCAACTTAGGTCCTGAATTGGGGCTTTGTGCTAGGCATTTATTCTCTTCCCAGCTATGATTTAAGGTGGTGGTTGACCCAGTGTGGTCTCACCTTTTGTAACCTAAATTTTCACAATGACCTTTACTTCCTAGGGTTAGGCCTCTCTGGATCAAAATATTTTGACTCTTTGGGACCTTCTTGGATATTCTCAGGATAGAATGTTAGGAACTTAGATCCCTTGGAACTTGAGCTATCCTGGTCCTAGGAGTGCAATTGTCCTGGTTGCTTCTGTTTCCCAGAGGTCACACTGTGACTTTATAAGCCCTTTCAAGTTTTCTTAATGGGGAGATCTCTGTCCTTGTTACTTCCTGTCATAGAGGACTATAGGCTACATAAGACTCTAGGTTTTCTCTGGTTATTATGGGAAATTCTGGATCTTTTTATAGAACTGGCTATGCTTTACAGATGGTCTCCTTTCCTATTAAATATGGACTGCTAGCTGACTTTTCAGGTAGATGTTGAGTGGAAGTCATTTATTGTAATTTCTCATTGAATTTTAAAAAATTATTCTTCTATCTGGTGTAAATCTCATATTTTTACTGGAGTAGATGTGGGGAAAATGGGAAGTCTTCCTCCTTTCAGCTATCCATTGTCTAAAAGTTCCCCATCTTTTTCAAGATGAAGGAAACAAGATCCAGAAAGATGCTGTGGCTTGCTTAAAAACAGAAAGCTAGCTATTCTATGTCATAATGACTCTGAGGGAAAACCTGGAGCCTGGGAGGTGGTGGGAAGTAGGAGGCATTTGGACTTTCGCCCTATTGTTGTTTGTTTCCAAGTACAATGGCTTCTCATTTGAGGGTGCCCTAACCCTAGTTTGGAACATTCTGCCACAGCCACAGCTTACTTACAGGGCACTCTCCAACAGGCAATAATGAAGCAAACTAATATACCCAGGAGAAAGATCAGTGAGACAAAACACATCAACAAAGCAGCCGAGCTGTTGCTGCCATGACATTTCCTATAATGAGCAAATTCTCCTCCAAAACAATTTGAATTTGTAGTTGATAGGGCCTATTCATGGCCAAGTGGCCAGCCAACTAATCATCCATGGTAAATACCCGCCTTGCATGGACAGAGGGAGACAGCTTTGTTTTGCTCCCATTCCCATGGCAAAGTTAGATCGAAAATGAACTCAATCAAGGCTCATCATGTTCCTGCTGTACTAAAGGCACAAATTGTATCTCTTGGCATGCCAGATTCTGTGTGACAATTTTGTCATCTGTCCTAGACAAATCACACACACACACACACACACACACACACACAGAATTTATCTTGGATTTCTCCTGTTTAATTTATAGAATTATTTTAATAAGGATTTTTAAGTGAAGTGGGGAAAGAAGCTTTTAAAAAATGTATGAAACTTGTAATTATGCATCTCATGTATAAAACGTTTTTTTTTTACTTCTGTAAATGACTGAATTGATCTTGATGGCCTCTGAGTCAACAAATTCCTTCTCGCTTTTCATCTATAATGTTATGATAAATTTGCAATTTTCAATTAATCCATCAAACAAGAAGTATTTATTAAATTCACCCAATATGCCAGGCACTGTGATAGATTCTGTGGAATATAAGAATATAGAATGAAACAATCTCCTCTCTCAACAAACTTAAATTCTAACATAGAGGCACAAGTCTGTATATAAATATGTACAATAGAAATATAAAGTAAATAAATACAAATATATATATATATATATATATATAT